>NC_137112.1:1622982-1670482 GCF_949357685.1 Gobio gobio | reverse complement strand
TAATTAATGTTAAAACATGCTATAAACATGTTAAATCACACTAGCAAAATGCTAATTAATGTTAAAACATGCTATAAACATGTTAAATCACACTAGCAAAATGCTAATTAATGTTAAAACATGCTATAAACATGTTAAATCACACTAGCAAAATGATAATTAATGCTAAAACATGCTATAAACATGTTAAATCACACTAGCAAAATGCTAATTAATGCTAAAAAATGCTATAAACATGTTAAATCACACTAGCAAAATGATAATTAATGCTAAAACATGCTATAAACATGTTAAATCACACTAGCAAAATGATAATTAATGCTAAAATATGCTATAAACATGTTAAATCACACTAGCAAAATGATAATTAATGCTAAAACATGCTATAAACATGTTAAATCACACTAGCAAAATGATAATTAATGCAAAAAATGCTATAAACATGTTAAATCACTAACAAAATGATAATTAATGCTAAAACATGCTATAAACATGTTAAATCACACTAGCAAAATGCTAATTAATGCTAAAACATGCTATAAACATGTTAAATCACACTAGCAAAATGATAATTAATGCTAAAACATGCTATAAACATGTTAAATCACACTAGCAAAATGATAATTAATGCTAAAACATGCTATAAACATGTTAAATCACACTAGCAAAATGCTAATTAATGCTAAAACATGCTATAAACATGTTAAATCACACTAGCAAAATGATAATTAATGCTAAAACATGCTATAAACATGTTAAATCACACTAGCAAAATGCTAATTAATGCTAAAACATGCTATAAACATGTTAAATCACACTAGCAAAATGCTAATTAATGTTAAAACATGCTATAAACATGTTAAATCACACTAGCAAAATGCTAATTAATGCTAAAACATGCTATAAACATGTTAAATCACACTAGCAAAATGATAATTAATGCTAAAACATGCTATAAACATGTTAAATCACACTAGCAAAATTATAATTAATGCAAAAAAATGCTATAAACATGTTAAATCACACTAGCAAAATGTTAATTAATGCTAAAACATGCTATAAACATGTTAAATCACACTAGCAAAATGATAATTAATGCTAAAACATGCTATAAACATGTTAAATCACACTAGCAAAATGATAATTAATGCAAAAAAATGCTATAAACATGTTAAATCACACTAGCAAAATGCTAATTAATGTTAAAACATGCTAACAAAACGCTAAATCATATAAACAACATGTTAAATCAAATGAGCAACATGTTAATTCATGTTAAAACATGATAGCAAATGTTAAATCATGCTAACATGTTAATTTGTGCTAACAACGTTAAAACATGTTTGCAGCATGCTAATTCGTGTGCTAAACATGTTCAATCATGCTAGCAAGATGCTAAAACATGGCAAATCTTGGTAATAAAAGAAAAGTGTAATGTATTGCTGTGATCAAAGCTGAATGTATGATCATTACTCCAGTCTTCAGTGTCACATGATTAGGAAAGCCATTGTGAATGTGTGCTGTCCCTTTAAGAGCGCGGTCACCTGATCTTTAGGCGTGCCGGGCCGGATGGTGTACACGCGTGTGGATGGCGGACTGCGGAACAGATCACGCTTCCCATGTGACGGCAGCATCCGCTAAACATCAGGAGGAACACACGCATCATCAGGTCCAGCGGTCCAATCACAGGTCAAAGGTCAGTGTCATACAGTACCTGGAATTCTCCAGACAGAGCCCCTCTGAAGCCCCAGGGCTCAGGGTCATCAGTCAGAGCCAGAGCAGGATGAGGAGTCCGGCCTCCTGCAGCACACACACACACACACACACACACACACAGGATGAGGAGTCCGGCCTCCTGCAGCACACACACACACACACACACACACACACACACACACACACACACACACACACACACACACACACACACACACACACTGGATGAGGAGTCCGGCCTCCTGCAGCAACAACAGCAGAATCAGGACCAGCTCACACACACTCACACACACACACACTGATTATTACACATACAGGGACACGCAGCAGCACACACACACACACACACACTCACACACACACACACACACACACACACACACACACACACACACACACACCCAGTGTTCTGACGTAGGCTTTGGCCATGGTGACGCCGCTCTTGATGTCGCAGATGTAGTTGTAGAGGTCGTAGAGGATGATCCGGTTGGGCACGTTGGACAGTCGGTTGAACATCTGGACCACAGCGCCGCACATCTGGTCAAACTTCTCCGCCCTCCGTGTCCATTCTTTACCCTGAACGTCACACACACACACACACACACACGCATTCAGTGTGTGCATTCACACTGTCCGCTCAGCTGTCAATCAGTCTTGAGGGCGGGGTTTATTGATATAGTGCCACGCCCTGTTATGGGTTATAAAGTCGGGATTGTGAGATATAAACACGCAATTCTGAAAAACCTTTGGACTTTATAACATGCAATGCATCTCACAATCATGACATTATGAAGCAGGCAGGGGCAGTGTGTGTGTGTGTGTGTGTGTGTGTGTGTGTGTGTGTGTGTGATGGGTAGGTTTAGGGGCAGTGTAGGGGGATAGAATATACGGTATGTACAGTATAAAAGCCATTACGCCTATGGAAAGTCCCCATAAAACATGAAAACCCAACATGTGTGTGTGTGTGTGTGTGTGTGTGTGTGTGTGTGTGTGTGTGTGTGTGTGTGACTTTAGAGCAGGTGTGTGTGTGTGTGTGTGTGTGTGTGTGTGTGACTTTAGAGCAGGTGTGTGTGTGTGTGTGTGATGGGTAGGTTTAGGGGCAGTGTAGGGGGATAGAATATACGGTATGTACAGTATAAAAGCCATTACGCCTATGGAAAGTCCCCATAAAACATGAAAACCCAACATGTGTGTGTGTGTGTGTGTGTGTGTGTGTGTGTGTGTGTGTGTGTGTGTGTGTGACTTTAGAGCAGGTGTGTGTGTGTGTGTGTGTGTGTGTGTGTGTGTGTGACTTTAGAGCAGGTGTGTGTGTGTGTGTGTGTGTGTGTGTGTGTGTGTGTGTGTGTGTGTGTGTGTGTGTGTGTGTGACTTTAGAGCAGGTGTGTGTGTGTGTGTGTGTGTGTGTGTGTGTCTTTAGAGCAGGTGTGTGTGTGTGTGTGTGTGTGTGTGTGTGTGTGTGTGTGTGTGTGTGTGTGTGTGTGTGACTTTAGAGCAGGTGTGTGTGTGTGTGTGTGAGACTTTAGAGCAGGTGTGTGTGTGTGTGTGTGTGTGTGTGAGACTTTAGAGCAGGTGTGTGTGTGTGTGTGTGTGTGTGTGTGTGTGTGTGTGTGTGTGTGTGTGTGTGTGTGACTTTAGAGCAGGTGTGTGTGTGTGTGTGTGTGTGTGTGTGTGTGTGTGTGTGTGTTGGTCAGTGGTGTTCAGACCAGAGTGAGCAGTGCGTCTGAGATTTAAACACGAGGAGCATTATCCTCATGACCTCTGACCTGCGGGGACTCGTGGGCGGAGCTACAGTTGGAGCGGAGCCAGTGCAGGTCCTCCAGCATGGCGAGGGCGGCGGCTCCGTGCTCATAGGGCAGGTAGAAGAGCTCTGCCAGCAGGGTCAGGTCCTCCAGCGCCAGCGGCTCCGCAGTGTACAGCGGGTTCTCTCGGGGCCCGGGGACAAACCCGTCCGTCTGCATCGGCTCCTCCTCCTCACGCTTCGGCCGGCCACAGCCTGAACCAATCAGAGGGAGAACACTTCAGTTTAGCATTTAGAGAATGGCCGTCCAGTAGAATCAGTGCTATGTGACTGGAGAAGACTAGAAAAACTCCAACACCCATAATGCACTGGGTGTGTTGCGCCTTGCTTCAGTAGGAAATACTTCTTAGCAAACTTTTAACCTTGTATTGTTCCTAGAACACGCCTTCTAAATAAAAGTATTATAAAATGTAATACTTCTCTACTATATAGCATGTGAAAAATAGTATGCCAGTACACTGATCAGCCATAACATTATGACCAGTGAGTAACACTGACGATCTGTTAGTGGGTGGGATATATTAGGCAGCAAGTGAACATTTTGTCCTCAGAGTTGATGTGTTAGAAGCAGGAAAAATGGGCAGCGTAAGGATTTGAGCGAGTTTGACAAGGGCCAGATTGTGACGGCTAAACGGCTATAAACACAAAAAAATTGGGGTCATGATTCGAGCATGCTAATTGGTCATAAAAAAAAATACTCCCACTTGTGCTCTTCGGTCAAAAATGACCACCATAGGAAATGAATGGGAAATCTGCAAAAACACAAATTCACAGAAAAAAATCTATATTTCTAACAAAACAAAAAAAATCTAAAACTTTATAATAAATAGTCTGTGAGACTTTTTAAATATATATTCAAATCCATCAAAAAAAATCATTAAATGTGTTCAAAAGAGAACTAGTGAACTCAAGCCATAGAGACCTCTAGTGGTTACACTCATGGCTGCAGGATTTCTGAAATAATTCCAAAAGAGGGGCTAATCTGCCTTCAAAAAAATATTTTGAAGGCCTAGTCTCTATTTTAACCTGAAATACTGCAAAAATAAAAAAATAAAAAATTGAATTTTTTCTTTTTTTTTTAATAATTTTCAATGGCAAAAATAGACTATAATTATTGCATAAATATAAAAAAATACCATCAAATCATCTCAAAATACAAAATTAAAAAGAAAAAATATTATTGAAGAAAAATAAATTGCATTGGTTTTACTGGGGTGGAGGAAGTTTATTTTTTAGGTGTCCGGTCACTTCTGAACAATGCAACCCCTAAAGCAAGAGCAGCAGAGGGTTAACGTGATGTAAAGGTTGGTTTTAGTCTAAGTTAGCGACTCTGTGACACGTGATGATAAAGAGATCAGGCTAGACGTGTGTTTTACCGTCAGGTTGATTCGCTCTACCAAACTCCACCAGCCAGTCTGTGAGCGCGAGCTGCAAAGCCTCATGGGGGTTGTAGTCCTGATCGTCTCCATCTGTGGAGCGACAGACATCGATACATGAGGAGGACACACCGCTCTCTTATGCTGCGTTCACACCGAATGCGAATTGAGCGTCAAAATCGCGTCTAGTTTCACGCGCGAACACTTTGAATGCATTCGCGCGTCCACGCCGAATTGGACGCGTGTAGAAATCAGGCGTTTGAAGCGAAATTGACTCGCGTTCAAGGCACTCCATGAGAAATATGTCATAAAACACCACTCTGCCTCTTTTCATTTTCATAAAATATATATATTAAGCATTAATAGACACACAACTGTGGTCCAGGCGACTCCTACATTATCTTCACTACATGTATGTTTAAATATCCTTAAAATATAAAGTTATGAAACTTCTCTTTGCCCTCAGTCAAAACGATTTGGCAGACAACAAATTATATATTCATGAGAGCAAAGATCGGCCGTTAGATCTACACAAGATGCACCACTACAGGCCATCAGAGCAGCAGCAGATGCAGAAGGACTGGCTGAGGTGAGGCTGCTCTCACTGGGGTTAATGAGCGGTGATCGCCGCTGATCGCCTGGATCTCACAACTCCAAAAACACAAGATTATTTTTTTTAAATAGGCGCTCTCTTTATAAATAAACCACAGATTTGAGCTTTAAACAACTACATTATCACCTAAAAAAGTCTTAAAACTACATTTTGTGACACAAAAGTTGTATTTTTAATTTATGCAGGGTTTCTCTTAACCACGTGACCGCAGTGAGCAGGCTCCTGATTGGTTAACGCGGCGCGAATTGACGCCAAAGTTCAAATTTTTCAACTCGGGCGTCAGACACGAATTCGCTTCAAACGCGTGAATGCACAAAAGCACCATTCGCGTGTAACGTGCGTATCGCGCAAGACGCTCAATTCGCGTCCAATTTGCGTCATTCGAGCGAACTGGACGCGCGAATGAGGCGGAATCGCGTCCTTCGCGCCGCGCGAAACACGCCTTCCGCGCCGCGGGACCTCCAGACGCGCGTCAACGCGCCTTTCCATTGACTAACATTGAAATCACTCGTGCAAGACGCTCAATTTGCGTCCAATTTGCGTCATTCGAGCGAACTGGACGCGCGAATGAGGCGGAATCGCGTCCTTCGCGCCGCGCAAAACACGCGTCAACGCGCCTTTCCATTGACTAACATTGAAATCACTCGCGCCAGACGCTCTATTCGCGTTTGGTGTGAACGCAGCATTACATCTCAACCCAACATAATCCGCCATCTTTACCCATAGGGACGTCCTTCTGTCCGCAGCTGGACTTGCACCACGTGGCCAGCGTGTGAATGGCCACAAAATTGGGCTCAAATTCACAGTTGGGGTTGGTGAGGACGCCTCTGAGTTTGGGGATGAGCTCTGTGGGCCGGTTCTTGAAGGGTCCGAGGAACAGCCTCTGCGGGTCGTAGTCGTTGGCGTGGATGTTGTCCCAGATGACCGGCGGCCTCCTCAGAACGGCGGACACTTCCTCTATAGACGCCACACTGATGTCCTGGGACACGACCTTTGGCCCTGACGGGACGAAAGCAGATCAGACACGTCATACAGCGGCTCATAGAGACAGAGCACAAAACCACAACCATCCAATCAATTCCCCACAGACAAAATCAAGCCCCGCCCCTACATTTGTTCTTGTTTGGAAAGCGATTCACTCGATATACGGCACAATAGAGACAGAACGTATTTAGGCCACGCCCACACTGGGGGGGGGACAATCCAACGCTCTCCATTGACTTTGCATTGCGTGAAGCGGCATCCTTGTCATTTCGGACTTATAACAAAAAACAGAACAATGTCTAAAAGCTGATATGTGACAAAGTGTACAGCAAACAAGCTAAACAACACAGAAATACGTTTTTATAAGCCGTCGACCCAAAAAAATGAGAGTTTAAGGAGACAAAAGTGGAAAAAGGCAGTAAAACGTGACGCTTCAGCAGAAGAATGGGTCAATTTCTGACACTCAGTGTGTCTCAGTAAGCGTATGTGTGCAGTAAATATGTTTTCACTGTTAAAGGGTTAGTTCAGCCAAAACTGTAAATTGTGTGATTAATGACTGAGCCTCATGTGGTTGGACACCCGTCAGACCTCCGTTCATCTTCAGACACAAATGAAGATATTTTAGTGTAAAGCTGATGCTCTGAAAGGCCTCCATTGGCTCAACTTTACACTCTCAAGACCCTTAAAAGACACTAAAGACTAAAGTTACAAAGTCCATCTCACTACAGCGGCTCTACAATAACTTTATGAAGACGAGAATAGTTTCTGTGCGCAAAAAAACCCTAAATAACGACTTATATAGTGATGACGATTTCAAAACACGGCATCATGAAGCTTCGAAGCGTTATGAATCAGTGAGTCGATTCAGCGGTTCAGAGCGTTATGAATCAGTGAGTCGATTCAGCGGTTCAGAGCGTTATGAATCAGTGAGTCGATTCAGTGGTTCAGAAAGTTATGAATCAGTGAGTCGATTCAGTGGTTCAGAGCGTTATGAATCAGTGAGTCGATTCAGTGGTTCAGAACGTTATGAATCAGTGAGTCGTACTTCTCAGTGTAATATAACGTGTTGCGCTCTGTCTCAATGGCCTGAATACACTTTTTTGTCCTTAAACGCTCGTTTTTTGGGTCAACAGCTTATAGAAACGTCTGGGTTTTTGGTTGTGGGTTTTGTTTAGCTTGTTTGCTGTACACTTTGTCACATATCAGCTTTTAGACATTGTTCAGTTTTTTGTTATAAGTCTGAAATGAGGCGCTTCACGCAATGCAAAGTCAATGGAGAGCGTTGGATTGTTTTCCCCCCCGGTGGGCGTGGGCTTCAGATTATGATGCGTGTGGCTCTGTCTCTACACGCGTGTTCTGCCAGCGGGCGCTGATGATGATGTCACCTGTCCAGAGGATGTCGATGCCCGCGCTGAGCTTCTCTCCGACCGTGTTGAGGTAGGCAGACAGCTGGACGCTCGGAGAGCAGAATGCAGCACAGTAATCTGCAGACAATGAGGATGAGCTCAACACTGAGGAGATTCACAGATGGGATTTACTGATAATAGTCCATGTGTTTGGCCAGTATAATGCTAATGTGCTTTAGTTTAGTTTTCACACCAATTTAGGTAGTCATTTGGTCGTGTGCTTTTGGCATTTTACTGTGCTATTTAGGTTTTATTTATTTGTGTTTTATTTATTTATTTTAGTTAATCTTATTTATTTGTATTTTTTTACATTTATTAATATTTTATTTATTATTATTCATGTATTTTAGTTAATTTTATTCATTTTATTTGTTACATTTATTAATATTTTATTTATTATCATTTATTTTAGTTAATTAAATTTTTTTACGTTTATTAAGATTTTATTTATTATTATTATTTATTTATTTTAGTTAATTTTATTTAGTTAATTTTTTTAATGTATTAATATTTTATTTATTCTTATTTGTTTTAGTTAATTTTATTTATTTGTATTGTTACGTTTATTAAGATTTTATTTATTATTATTTATTCATTTTATTACTCATTTAACGTTTATTCATATTTTATTTATTACTATTTATGTATTTTAGTTAATTCAATTTTTTACGCTTATTAAAAAGCGTAAAAAACAACTTTGGGCTGTAGCTGGCCCAAAGTTATGGAACAAACTTCCTTTATCGATCAAAACTGCACCCACAGTATCTGAGTTCAAAAGTCTTTTGAAAACCTGTTTCTGTTTTCTTGTGCGTTTAATGTCTTGTGAATGTCTATTTTTTTAAATTTCAGTAATGGACATAGGTAACTTCTGTACAGCACTTTGGTCAACCAAGGTTGTTTAAAATGTGCTCTATAAATATAATAAACTTGAAACTTATTAAGATTTTATTTATTATTATTTTTTATTTTAGTTAATTTTATTACATTTATTTTTTTTTACATTTTTTAAAGATTTTATTTAATATTATTTATTTTAGTTAATTTTATTTATTTGTATTTTTACGTTTATTAATATTTGTTTTTTATTAATTTTAGTTAATTTTATTTATTTGTATTTAAAAAATTTTTTAAAGATTTTATTTATTATTATTTATTAATTGTATTACTTTTTTATGTTTATTAATATTTTATTTATTACTATTTATGTATTTTAGTTAATTACATTTTTTACGTTTATTAATATTTTAGTTATTTTAGTTAATTTTATTTATTTGTATTTTTAAGTTTATTAAGATTTTATTTATTATTATTTATTCATTTTATTATTTTTTTAACGTTTATTAAGATTTTATTTATGACTATTTATGCATTTTAGTTAATTACATTTTTTACGCTTATTAATATTATATTTATTATTATTTATTTTAGTTAATTTTATTTATTTGTATTTTTACGTTTATTAAGATTTTATTTATTATTATTTATTCATTTTATTACTCTTTTAACATTTATTCATATTTTATTTATTACTATTTATGTATTTTAGTTAATACATTTTTTTACATTTATTAAGATTTGATTTATTATTATTTACATATTTTTAGTTAATTTTATTTTTTAAGTTTATTAAGATTTGATTTATTATTATTTATTTATTTTAGTTATATTTATTATAGTGCTTCAACATAAAATTATTTTATTTTATTGCCAAGGAAACATTTCTAATTTTCGTTTAGTTTAAGTGTTTCAACTAATATTTATATTTAATTTCAGCTTCATTTCATTTAACAGAAATGTTTATTTAATAGTAAATATTAATAGTTTCAGCTTTAGATAATAACCCTATGTGTGATATATTATAGGGCATTTATGTTTATTTGTTATTGAAAAAAAATGTTTTGTTGTTGTATGTTTTGTATGCAAATTTCCCTTTAAAGAACATTAACGATGGTTGAACAGTGATATTTTACTGTCATTGATATAATATTTTAGTTTTTATTCATATTTTCAATTAGATTTTATATTTTCTGTTTTCATTTTAAATTCAGTTAAAGTTTTAGTCATTTTATTGTTGTTTTCTATGTCTATATAGTTGAGTATTTTTTATTATAGTAGTAGAAGTGTTGTCAACTCTCTGAAACCCAGTGCAGGTGTATAATCTGTTGTTGAGTTGTGTGTGTTTCTGATGCCCCTGTGTACCGGTGGGGCAGAAGAGGAAGGTCTGCGGCTCGCCCAGGTGCAGAAACAGCTCGTTGGTGACGCACACCTGAGCTTCAGCGAATGAGCCGAAAGCTTCTCTATCCGCAGGACACATCTCTGCCTCGATGTCGTCAAACAGCAGCGCGAACGCCCGGCAGCCGAAGCCACACACCTGCCGGAGAAACAAGAACATTACTGAGGAAACAAGAACTGAGGAAACAAGAACATTACTGAGGAAACAAGAACATTACTGAGGAAACAAGAACTGAGGAAACAAGAACATTACTGAGGAAACAAGAACATTACTGAGGAAACAAGAGCATTACTGAGGAAACAAGAACTTTACTGAGGAAACAAGAACATTACTGAGGAAACAAGAACATTACAAGAACATTACTGAGGAAACAAGAACATTACTGAGGAAACAAGAGCATTACTGAGGAAACAAGAACATTACTGAGGAAACAAGAACATTACTGAGGAAACAAGAACATTACTGAGGAAACAAGAGCATTACTGAGGAAACAAGAACATTACTGAGGAAACAAGAGCATTACTGAGGAAACAAGAGCATTACTGAGGAAACAAGAACATTACTGAGGAAACAAGAACATTACTGAGGAAACAAGAACATTACTGAGGAAACAAGAACATTACTGAGGAAACAAGAACATTACTGAGGAAACAAGAACATTACTGAGGAAACAAGAACATTACTGAGGAAACAAGAACATTACTGAGGAAACAAGAGCATTACTGAGGAAACAAGAACATTACTGAGGAAACAAGAACATTACAAGAACATTACTGAGGAAACAAGAACATTACTGAGGAAACAAGAACATTACTGAGGAAACAAGAACATTACTGAGGAAACAAGAACATTACTGAGGAAACAAGAACATTACTGAGGAAACAAGAACATTACTGAGGAAACAAGAACATTACTGAGGAAACAAGAACATTACTGAGGAAACAAGAACATTACTGAGGAAACAAGAACATTACTGAGGAAACAAGAACATTACAAGAACATTACTGAGGAAACAAGAACATTACTGAGGAAACAAGAGCATTACTGAGGAAACAAGAACATTACTGAGGAAACAAGAACATTACTGAGGAAACAAGAACATTACTGAGGAAACAAGAGCATTACTGAGGAAACAAGAACATTACTGAGGAAACAAGAACATTACTGAGGAAACAAGAGCATTACTGAGGAAACAAGAACATTACTGAGGAAACAAGAGCATTACTGAGGAAACAAGAGCATTACTGAGGAAACAAGAACATTACTGAGGAAACAAGAACATTACTGAGGAAACAAGAACATTACTGAGGAAACAAGAACATTACTGAGGAAAC
Organism: Gobio gobio; assembly: GCF_949357685.1. Classification (NCBI taxonomy): domain Eukaryota; kingdom Metazoa; phylum Chordata; class Actinopteri; order Cypriniformes; family Gobionidae; genus Gobio; species Gobio gobio. Next base: position 1,659,022 of record NC_137112.1, on the reverse strand, counting down.
AAGAACATTACTGAGGAAACAAGAACATTACTGAGGAAACAAGAACATTACTGAGGAAACAAGAACATTACTGAGGAAACAAGAGCATTACTGAGGAAACAAGAACATTACTGAGGAAACAAGAGCATTACTGAGGAAACAAGAGCATTACTGAGGAAACAAGAACATTACTGAGGAAACAAGAACATTACTGAGGAAACAAGAACATTACTGAGGAAACAAGAACATTACTGAGGAAACAAGAACATTACTGAGGAAACAAGAGCATTACTGAGGAAACAAGAACATTACTGAGGAAACAAGAACATTACTGAGGAAACAAGAGCATTACTGAGGAAACAAGAGCATTACTGAGGAAACAAGAACATTACTGAGGAAACAAGAACATTACTGAGGAAACAAGAACATTACTGAGGAAACAAGAGCATTACTGAGGAAACAAGAACATTACTGAGGAAACAAGAACATTACTGAGGAAACAAGAACATTACTGAGGAAACAAGAACAGAACATTACTGAGGAAACAAGAACATTACTGAGGAAACAAGAGCATTACTGAGGAAACAAGAACATTACTGAGGAAACAAGAACATTACTGAGGAAACAAGAACATTACTGAGGAAACAAGAGCATTACTGAGGAAACAAGAACATTACTGAGGAAACAAGAGCATTACTGAGGAAACAAGAACAGAACATTACTGAGGAAACAAGAACATTACTGAGGAACATTACTGAGGAAACAAGAACATTACTGAGGAAACAAGAACAGAACATTACTGAGGAAACAAGAACATTACTGAGGAAACAAGAGCATTACTGAGGAAACAAGAACTGAGGAAACAAGAACATTACTGAGGAAACAAGAACATTACTGAGGAAACAAGAGCATTACTGAGGAAACAAGAACATTACTGAGGAAACAAGAGCATTACTGAGGAAACAAGAACAGAACATTACTGAGGAAACAAGAACATTACTGAGGAACATTACTGAGGAAACAAGAACATTACTGAGGAACATTACTGAGGAAACAAGAGCATTACTGAGGAAACAAGAACAGAACATTACTGAGGAACATTACTGAGGAACATTACTGAGGAAACAAGAACATTACTGAGGAAACAAGAACAGAACATTACTGAGGAACATTACTGAGGAAACAAGAACATTACTGAGGAAACAAGAACATTACTGAGGAAACAAGAACATTACTGAGGAAACAAGAGCATTACTGAGGAAACAAGAACATTACTGAGGAAACAAGAACATTACTGAGGAAACAAGAGCATTACTGAGGAAACAAGAGCATTACTGAGGAAACAAGAACATTACTGAGGAAACAAGAACATTACTGAGGAAACAAGAACATTACTGAGGAAACAAGAGCATTACTGAGGAAACAAGAACATTACTGAGGAAACAAGAACATTACTGAGGAAACAAGAACATTACTGAGGAAACAAGAACAGAACATTACTGAGGAAACAAGAACATTACTGAGGAAACAAGAGCATTACTGAGGAAACAAGAACATTACTGAGGAAACAAGAACATTACTGAGGAAACAAGAACATTACTGAGGAAACAAGAGCATTACTGAGGAAACAAGAACATTACTGAGGAAACAAGAGCATTACTGAGGAAACAAGAACAGAACATTACTGAGGAAACAAGAACATTACTGAGGAACATTACTGAGGAAACAAGAACATTACTGAGGAAACAAGAACAGAACATTACTGAGGAAACAAGAGCATTACTGAGGAAACAAGAACATTACTGAGGAAACAAGAACAGAACATTACTGAGGAAACAAGAGCATTACTGAGGAAACAAGAACTGAGGAAACAAGAACATTACTGAGGAAACAAGAACATTACTGAGGAAACAAGAGCATTACTGAGGAAACAAGAACATTACTGAGGAAACAAGAGCATTACTGAGGAAACAAGAACAGAACATTACTGAGGAAACAAGAACATTACTGAGGAACATTACTGAGGAAACAAGAACATTACTGAGGAACATTACTGAGGAAACAAGAGCATTACTGAGGAAACAAGAACAGAACATTACTGAGGAACATTACTGAGGAACATTACTGAGGAAACAAGAACATTACTGAGGAAACAAGAACAGAACATTACTGAGGAACATTACTGAGGAAACAAGAACATTACTGAGGAAACAAGAGCATTACTGAGGAAACAAGAACATTACTGAGGAAACAAGAGCATTACTGAGGAAACAAGAACATTACTGAGGAACATTACTGAGGAAACAAGAACATTACTGAGGAACATTACTGAGGAAACAAGAGCATTACTGAGGAAACAAGAACAGAACATTACTGAGGAACATTACTGAGGAACATTACTGAGGAAACAAGAGCATTACTGAGGAAACAAGAACAGAACATTACTGAGGAACATTACTGAGGAACATTACTGAGGAACATTACTGAGGAAACAAGAACATTACTGAGGAACATTACTGAGGAAACAAGACAATATGATCAGAGCCAAGCACAACAGAAGCAACTTCAGCTTCAAAAATGAGTGAAGACGTTTGGAGACCATGTTAAGCAGAAATGTTGAAAACCCAATAAATACATTGAGTTGTATAGAGCCAATGTCATGTTTTGTTCAATTATAGCGCCACCAAGTGGTGCAGTCCCACCGCGTTAAGTGTGTGTCCTCAGAGTGCGCCCATACATAAGAGTGCCAAATCTGGTGAAAATATCTCGTTTTGTTTAGGAGTTATGGACATGAGCATAACCCCTGACTTTGATTTAAAAATTCCTACGATGTTTCGTCTCGATCGGACAAACGCTTCCGAAGATATTTGCAAACGTTGTCTAAACGGTAAATCACAACATTGAACAAACCTAGCATGTTTGGTATTGTTGGACTCGGCGAGGATTCAGGAATCTAGGGATGTGAAGTTTGAAGAGAAGTCAACCAAATCCAAAGCATGTGAATGTTTGATTTCACCACTAGGTGGCGCTGGCTGAAACTAATCCGGCTCCTTCAGGGCATCGTGCTGATGACTCACACCGAGTTTCATAACGATACGCTCATGCATTCATAAAATACAGCATTGTACTACAAAATTCAAAATGGCCGATATGGAAAAATTGGATATAATTCGACTCAGCATGACACCCCGAATCTAACGGAAAAGTGGCAGGAAAATTGGCACTACCAAAATTAGCATAATGCCTGCCTCTGGTCCTGATTGGCTGAGCAGCGTCTCTTTGCCCCGCCCTCACTCACTGTAGTTAATTTGCATAATGCCCACCTCTGGTCGTGATTGGCTAAACAGCGTCTCTTGGCCCCACCCTCACTCACTGTAGTTAATTTGCATAATGCCCACCTCTGGTCGTGATTGGCTAAACAGCGTCTCTTGGCCCCACCCTCACTCATTGTAGTTAATTAGCATAATGCCCACCTCTGGTCGTGATTGGCTGAGCAGCGTCTCTTTGCCCCGCCCTCACACATCTGCCCTCGTATCACTGAGTGTCAAGAGCTGAGATTCAGATATGATAATGAGCGCTCGCTTTTTGACCAATCACAGCAGAGCAGCTCTCAGAGAGGCGGAGCTTAGAGACACTGAGAGAGAAGAGATGACGCTGCAGTGGAGATTATGAGGAAACTGGATTAAAAAGTTTGTAGACAAACTTTAAGTTGGCCTAGCCAGAAAGTTTGAAATAGTTTTAGTTTAGTAGTTTTGATAGATCTCGGGGTGGTTGCTATGCGGTTGCTAGGGTACTCAGGGTGGTTGCTAGGGTGTTGCTAGCGTACTCAAAGTGATTGCTAGGAACCTCAATTTTTGTGATATCAACGTCAAATTTGGAACACATCTTGTTTAAATATACGGCTTTGATTTTATATAAATTTTAGAGTAAAAATGATTTTGTAATCGATAAAAAATGCTTGTTTAAAGGCACAATATGTAAGATTTTTGGATTAAACTACACCAGACCCTTGGATGCATGTAAAGCTGCTGTAGGAGACTCCATAAAGAGCGTAATGGGTTGGTTTAGATGATAACAGAAGTCTGCACCTGGCTCAGTTTCCTCTTGAGCGCCGCCACCTCTTTAGGGTTGGAGAAGGTGATGTCCAGCCCAGGGGACAGGGCGTAGATGAACTCCACATTATGCTCCTTCGCAGCCGAGATCAGCGTCATGAGTTGATCTGCAACACACAATCCAGGAGCTTTTCAGTCCCAGCTCAACTGTATATATCGTTACAGAGACAATGTAAAAGCACAGAATGCTCATATTTCAGATCTGCTCACCGGCCTCCTCCAGGGAGTACAGGTCTCTCCAGTACATCCTGTGCTTATAGTCATCCTTGGGAGCGTAAAGATACGCGTTCAAGCCCCATCTCTGCTCCCTGTGAAGAAAACCACACACACACACAGTGAGATAAACCAGCCGATAACACATGATGACATCTGATAAGAGGGTTATTCACCTCCTGAAGAGCTCTGTCCTCTGGCTCATAGTCCACGGCCTCCCATAAAACCCTGCCATACACAAAGGTCAAAATTATACATTTTTCTTTTATGCCAGAAATCATCCGGATATTAAGATCATGTTCCATGAAGATATTATTGTATCATAAATGTATTATTAGTAGTGATATGCATTGCTAAGGACTTCATTTGCACAACTTTAAAGGAGATTTTCTCAATATTTAGATGTTTTTACACCCTCAGATTCCAGATTTTCAAATATTGTCCTAATAAACCACACATCAAGACCCTTATTGCTCTAGGGTCACATGTCCTTCTACATTATTATTATTATAAAATACAAGTGCATTCTGTGTATTATTATTAGTAGTAGTAGTAGTAGTAGTACATTTTTAAAATACACATCGCATTATAAACGCTTTAAGCTTAACATCCTCACTGATTTATATTTATGTAAATCATGTTTATATTCACCCTCGACCACTCCACTCAGGAAGATGTTGGATTTGTTGGACATGATTCGTGGTTTAGCAGCTGATCGCTTCGATGTTTGTGCTCTTTAATGGTTCTCAGCGCGCTCGATGATCTTCCTGGATCTGAGGACACACACTCAGCTGTTCGGATTAATGTTTATGTTTATAATCTCTCAGCTTCCTTATTGTACGCGTGGTCACACCGTCGCGCATGCGCGCTTCCTCAGCTGTCAGATAAAGCCCACCTTTCGCTGAGGTGTTCAGCACAAATACACGATAAAACTCACTATAACTATTAGATAATACCGATATATGAAGTATTTACCTTTAATATATGAAGTATTCACCTTTAGAAATGCTTGGAAATAGCAAACTGAAGTAAACAAAGGTGAATTTAAGTATTGCTTTAGTTTGAGCGGTTGTTTGTTTTCATCTCGCCTCACACACTTATAACTGAAAACATATTTATTCCTTTATTTTATAGAATGTTCCAAACTAAACATGTTTTCTTGTAATATTGTTTTAATTGGTAACGAATTTACAGGTTTTGGGGTTCCTCAATGCACGTGAAATAATTTCGGCGGGAAAACAAACGTCGGTAAGTGTATATTTGATTAATTCTGTGGTGTTTTATGCTATTATTTGCTTTAAGTTGCACGAATCTGGTAATGTTTGACAAAACATCATGTGTTTTTATCTTTTATCTTCACTTTTCTCCTCAAGACTTTTTGTTTTGGTGATAAGTGGATGTATGAACTCGGTTCTCCTAAATCACATTAAATTAATAAATCAAATAATTTTAAAATGAGTATTAATAAATAAATGATAGTGATTTTAATGCATAACTTCGCATTAAACTAGTCTTTTTTATTTCCAATTTCTATTATGTTGAGCATTTTCAATTTTGTTTGGGTATTTTAGTTGTATTATATTTATTATGTGGCATATCATAATCGTACAATTATCTAAACTAGTATAATTAATTTAACCGTCCTGCTTGTGGGACACTGCACTCTTTTTGTTAGTAATAATCATAATTTAGGTGTCATTTGGGAGCTTAAAAACTCAAAAATTAATCCTGTGAAAACCAGCAGACATTGTGTAACCATGGAAATGGCATTTTATAATATGTTAGCAGGCTCCTCCCCGAGTGGGCGGTGTCATGTTTCATATGTTCATTTCACAACATTTATTTTAACCATTTTATTATTATTTTTTTTACAAATTTTGACAAAAAGCATCGCCGGAAAGCTCAAGGATCAATATTTGGCGACTGTTCTGTGATATGACAAAAATATATTAATTAAAAAAAATTAAATTGAATATGGCCGTCACCTGGTGGCTATTTTTAGTATAGCGGCTAAACAAAACCTCAATTTTTGTGATATCAACTTCAAATTTGGAACACAACTTGTTTAGACATATGGCTTTGATTTTATATACATTTGAGTAAAATTTATTTGATAAATATATAGTATAAAATAAAAAATGCTTGTTTTACAGTCAACTTAATTTTTTGCTTTCACTTCAGCAGTAAAGTGTCTTTAAAAAGACCAACCCTAGGTTTATATGGCAGAGCATTCATGAATTACAGCCCAAAGGGCTTCATTTCTGTGTGAATGTGTAAAACAAGAGAGGTCAGTCATTAATACATACACTTTTTTATTCAGTTTCATCGTTCCAACTGAGAAAGAGGATAACATTTTTGGTATCACGTAAAAAACTCAGGTTATATATAGAAGACAAACCATTCAAATTAATGTCATTTCGTGATGATGATGATTTCATCCTTTAATGCATTTTATTCTTATGTACAAAATCCACAAGTAGTACTTCAACAGAAGGGTTAAACTGTCAAGTAAGAAAGAGGTGAAGTGCAAATAACCCTGAAAAAGAACAAGTCATCCGTCCAAACCAGTTAAAACCAGTTCGACCCAGCGTGACCAGTGGCGGGTCAGTGATGGGTGAGGGATCTCGGGTCTGCTACCTCTTCTGTCCTCGCTGGGCCTGTTTCAGTAATGCGTCGAAGTCGAAGGAGTCGCATCGGCCTCTGGGCCCGGCGGGATCCACGTCCCGGTTAGAATCTAAACCACAAGACATCAGGAATGAGGCACTTCAGAATCAAACTAACTTCTGTCAAGTGATGCTCGTTTGGGGGAGGAAAAAATCTGATAAAAATTGTGATCACGATCAATTTATCGGCACAATTCGAAAAACATTTTGTGATTATAGCTATATCAATTTAACAATAAAAATATTATTATTATTACCACTAAATAAACACTATATTTTTTACTATATTATTATTATTAATATATTTTACTGTAAAATAAAGTATTTATGAAAACTGTAATATTAATATTGTCACTGTAAAATAATATTAATATTTATTGGCTGTCTTGATTAATTTTCACTCAGAAAACTGCAGTGTTTGCATGATTTGGGGGGGGGGGGTCTAGTTTAAAATATTCTGATAAAAATTGCAATTATGGTTTAAAATGCGATGTAAAAAATCCCAGGTTTGCTGCACAATTTTTATTGTGATTATATTGTTGTTGTTATTTCTATAAAAACAAAGATTATCTTATCAAAACACAATAAGAAATATTACTATATTGTAATATTTTACTGTAAAATAAATGTAGTATTTATAACAATACAACTGAACAATGACAATATTAATATTTCTTGGCTTAATTCATTTTCACTCTGAAACATGCAGCGTTTGCACGATTTGGGGGTAAAATCTAATTGCAATTATGATTTCAAAATGTATAAAACCCCAAGTTTTCTGCACAAATTGGACAAAATTCTGATGATATATCAATATGATTATTATTATTGTTATTATTATTACTACTACTAAATAAAAACAGAGATTACTAATAAAAACAAAATAAGAAATATTTGTATATTGTAATATTATATTTTGTAAATATTTTACTGAAAAATGTTTAAAAATTGAATTTAGAAAAATAATATAGTAATACAGCTGTAAAATGACAACTAATATTTGTCTTAATTTATTCATTTTCACTCTGAAACATGCAGTGTTTGCAAGATTTAGGGGGGAAAATCTATTAAACGATTTTAAATGCGATGTAAAAAAAAAGGTTTGCTGCACAATTTTGTGATTATATATCAACATGACTATTTTTATTGTTATTAGTATTACTACTAAATAAAAACAAAGATTACTAATAAAAACGAAATAAGAAATATTACTACTGTAATATATACTGTAATTTACTGTAAAATAAAGAATTGAGTATGAAAAATAATATGATAATACAGCTGTAAAATGACAATATTAATATTCATTCATGCTGTCTTGAATCATTTTTAACTCTGAAACGTGCAGCGTTTGTACGATTTGGGAGAAAAATCGAATCTAAAAAATCTAACAATCGCTAAACTTTATCCAATTTGTGCAGCAAACGTGGGATTTTTTTTACATTCAGAAAAATTGCAATTATGATTTCAAAATGTAAAAAATCCCAAGTTTTCTGCACAATTTGGACAACATTTTGTGATTATATATCAATGACTATTATTGTTATTATCATTACTACAAAAAAAACTGATTACTAATAAAAACAAAATAAGAAATATTACTATATTGTAATATTATATATTGTCATTTTACTGTAAATTAAAACATTTATTTAGAAAAATAATATAATAGTAATACAACTGTACAATGACAACTAATATGTGTGGCTGTCTTAATTTATTAATTTTACTCTAAAACATGCAGCGTTTGCACAATTTAGGGGGAAATCTATTACATTTTTTAAAATGTGATATAAAAAATATCACAATTTGGACAATATTTTGTGATTATATATCAATATGACTTATTATTAATTTATTAATTTTCACTCTGAAACTTGCAAAATCTATTAAATGATTATGATTTAAAATGCGATGTAAAAAAAAATCCCAAGTTTGCTGCACAATTTGGACAAAATTTGGTGATTGTATATCAATTTGACTATTATTATTACTACTGAATAAAAAAAATAAAAACAAATGAAGAAATATTGTAATATTTTACTGTAAAATACAAAAAAAAAATCACCAGAAAATGCACAACTGTTTTTATTTCTGTCAATCGTGCCGGGTTTCGACTCGCTCTGTTGCGCTTTAAAGATGACGTACTAATATGAGAAATCATCCATCAGACCAACCTAAATCTGCATAGTTGGATTTACAGAACTGGCGTCTGCCGCCGAAGCAAAGGTCAAAGGGCAGCTCGTCTGAGCGCCTCAGCTTGCCCCCGTTCTCGATGGCAGTGTAAGCGTCGTCTCGGCTGTAATACGTCACAAAGCCGTAGTTGTCTCTAGAACAGAGGAAATACGTCAGCTCTAACACTCCTCAGGGCTTCAGATGCAGAGATGTGTGTGTGTGTGTGTGTGTGTGTGTGTGTGAGCCTCACCCGCGACTCCTGAGGTGGATCGTGCAATCCTCGACCTCCCCGAACAGCGAGAATCGGTCTTTGAGGTCAGAGGGCGCCATGCTCCCGCGGACTCCTCCCACATACACCACCCTGCGCTCCTCCTGAGGATCACACACAATCAGTGTAAACAAAAAGTAACTAAGTAACTAAATTAGTTACTTTTTAAGGGAGTAACGCAATATTGTAATGCATTACTTTTCGTAAAAATCAACTAAGTAACTCAATTAGTTACTTTTTTAGGGAGTAACGCAATATTGTAGTGCATTACTTTTCTTAAAAAGTAACTAAGTAACTCAATTAGTTACTTTTTAAGGGAGTAACGCAATATTGTAATGCATTACTTTTCTTAAAAAGTAATTAAGTAACTCAATTAGTTACTTTTTAAGGGAGTAACGCAATATTGTAATGCATTACTTTTCTTAAAAATCAACTAAGTAACTCAATTAGTTACTTTTTGAGGGAGTAACGCAATATTGTAATGCATTACTTTTCTTAAAAAGTAACTAAGTAACTCAATTAGTTACTTTTTAAGGGAGTAACGCAATATTGTAATGCATTACTTTTCTTAAAAATCAACTAAGTAACTCAATTAGTTTCTTTTTAAGGGAGTAACGCAATATTGTAATGCATTACTTTTCTTAAAAAGTAACTAAGTAACTCAATTAGTTACTTTTTAAGGGAGTAACGCAATATTGTAATGCATTACTTTTCTTAAAAAGTAACTAAGTAACTCAATTAGTTACTTTTTAAGGGAGTAACGCAATATTGTAATGCATTACTTTTCTTAAAAAGTAACTAATTAACTCAATTAGTTACTTTTTAAGGGAGTAACGCAATATTGTAACGCATTACTTTTCTTAAAAAGTAACTAAGTAACTCAATTAGTAACTTTTTAAGGGAGTAACGCAATATTGTAACGCATTACTTTTCTTAAAAAGTAACTAAGTAACTCAATTAGTTACTTTTTAAGGGAGTAACGCAATATTGTAACGCATTACTTTTCTTAAAAAGTAACTAAGTAACTCAATTAGTAACTTTTTAAGGGAGTAACGCAATTTGTAATGCATTACTTTTCTTAAAAAGTAACTAAGTAACCTAATTAGTTGCTTTTTAAGGGAGTAACGCAATATTGTAATGCATTACTTTTCAAAGTAACTTTCCCCAACACTGATGGTGTGTGTACACTTACGATGGCTTTCTGCTGCCGGAGTTTACGAGCCTCTTCACGCCGCCGGTTCAGCTCCTTCTGTCTGCGACTGAGAACAACGACACGTTTAAACTCACAATCACCACAGAAGAAGAGTCACACTTCCCTACTGTGTTCACACTGACCTCGTCCATGTGCAGGGAGACTCAGGCGAGCCAGAGCGGCATAAAGACCTGGATCGGGATCTGGTTTGCGATCTGGATCGGGATCTGGAGCAGCGGCGTCCACGCTTGCGGGGGGGAGAGCGAGACGACGAGCGGGAACTGGAGCGCGAGGAGGAACTGCTTCCTGAATGCCTGGCCCTGTACCTGAGATCAGCAAAACATAAACAGAGATGTTGTAATGTGCCGCCCCATATGAGCCTTGGCCGCCCATGACCCTGTGGCCGGTTCTCCACTGGTCCTTCATGACCCTGTGGCCGGACTAAAAAAAGGACTACTGTCAAATAAAAATAAACAAAATAATAAGAACAAATCATTTAAATACAAGCAGCAGCACAAATAAATACTATTGAGCAAAGATACTAATAAAATAAACTATGCTTTTCAGGTTTTTCAGGTACGTCTAACATTAGTTTTCAGGTACAGATATTGATCAAATGTAAAATAACATTGCATATTTGAGTGTATAAAATAAAGATGAATCCTATTAAACTTACAAAAGCTATTCAATCAAGAGCAGTGAGTGATGTCCTTGTCTTTTGTTTGACATTAAACAGACAGCAGTAAAGGCTACTGCCCCTTTAAGACCTAATGCTCGGATATGCGTCGTCTTTATCGACTGTATAAAGTTCACTTAAGGCATATTCAGACTATGTCTGCTAGAATACTCATCATGATGGACATGTTGACATACTTTTTGTGTGAGTTTGTCCGTTCAAGAGCAAGACTTGAAAGAGAACTCAATATTTGCACGCTGTGAGACGTGTGCGCGCTCTCGGATGAGCGCACGGAGACACATTTTCTCACAGCGCGCGTGACTTCTCATTCGCGTCTTCTGGCACTAAACCCGGGTGATGACGGCGAAAATGACTGAACATATTCGAACATACGGCAGCACTCGCATGCATTGAACAAAGTTAACAAAGAGAGAACTATTTGAAAAATGTGAAATATATATATATCTAAAGGACTTTTACACTGCACCCCTGCTCTCGTCACATGGCACCCCGGTTGGGAAACACTGGTCTAGCCGTCACAATCTGGCCCTTGTCAAACTTGCTCAAATCCTTATGTGGCGTTCACACCGGACGCGAATGACGTGAATAAATCGTGCTATTCGTGCGAAGTTGGACGCTTGAACATTTACTCGCTTCATTCGCGCGTGACATTCACTTCACAACAGACGTCGTTACAAAGTCCATCTCACCACAGTGGCTCTACAATAATTTTACGATGCGACGACAATAGTTTTTGTGCGCAAAAAAAAATCAAAATAACACCTTTATCCAACTTGTTCTCGTCTTCCGTGTGTGTCTCCACGACGCATGCGCGAGAATATGAGCAGATCCGGCGTTCGGACACATGACCCAGAAGAGATTTGTTTACGAGCAGAGGAAGACGTGCGTCTCTCAGCTGTTGAATTCTACACTGATCGTGCTTTAGGTCTCGGTGTAGTTCTCAAAATGGGGCTAAAGTGGCATTTCATGGATTCCCGAACGCCGGATCTGCTCATATTCTCACGCATGCGTCGTGGAGACACACACGGAAGACAAGAACAAGCTGGATAAAGGTGTTATTTTGATTTTTTTTTGCGCACAAAAACTATTGTCGTCGCATCGTAAAATTATTGTAGAGTCACTGTGGTGAGATGGACTTTGTAACGACGTTTTAAGTGCCTTTTATGGGTCTTGAGTGTAAATGTACTGAATGCCAATGGAGGCCTATCTGAAGCCTTTCTCAGCATCAGATTTACACTAAAATATCTTCATTTGTGTCTGAAGATGAACGGAGGTCTGACGGGTGTCCAACCACATGAGGCTCAGTCATTAATGACACAATTTACATTTTTGGGTGAACTAACCCTTTAATGTGTGACAAAACATAGTTTTAAGAGTTTTTCAGGTGATAATGTAGTTGTTTAAAGCTCAAATCTGTGGTTTCTAAAGAGAGCTCCTCTCTGAACATGTGATCTGGTGTGTGTGGAGTTTCGAGCTCCTGAGGGCAAAGGGAAGTTTTATTACTTTTTTATTTTAGGCTATTTAACTTTACGTTAGCGTTGTAGCCGACTAGCGCTGACTTTGAATGTTTGACTGAATTGTTTGCTTTATTTCATGTGTAGCTTCTTATACCTTTTACTTATACTTTTGTATTATTGATCAAACATAAACTTGCATTTAACAAAAAGAGACTGGGTTGTGTTTCATGTCATTTAATGTTATCACAGTGATAATCATATGCACACTTGTCTGAACCAGATATTAATATATGATTAATATAAACCAGATTTTCTTCTCATTGTTGTCACTACTAAAGCAAGCTCCTGATTGGTTAACACGGCGCGAATATCTGCCAAAATTCAGATTTTTAACTCGCGCAAATCACGCGTCAAACGCTCAATTTGCGCCGCCTCATTCGCGCAAATCACAACGCAGAATGTCTATTCGCATCTTTGCATTGACTTAACATGTAAATCACTCGCACGAAACACTTAATTCGCGTCAGGTGTGAACGCACCATTACTCTTGCCCATTTTTCCTGCTTCTAACACATCAACTCCAAGGACAAAATGTTCACTTGCTGCCTAATATATCCCACCCACTAACAGATCATCAGTGTAAAGCTGGGCATAATGTTATGCCTGATCTGTGTATATTGTATTGTTTGTGTGTGCTGTTAAGTGAAAATCATGACTATTTTAACTACATTTTTCCTGTGTTTTAGTAGCAAGAGCTTCCGTTTACCTTTTTCTGGGAGGTGAGCGAGACCTGGAGCGGGACGACGACGATGATGATGATGATGATGATGAACAAGAGGAGCAGGACGACCTTGAACTGGAGTTGGAGCGACAGTATCCTCCATCATAACCCCGCCTCTTCACCCTCCCACGGTCCAATGGGCTCGGAGAGCGGGAGGAGAAGCGTAAGGACCGCCCCCTCAGAGACTCCGCCTCCTCGAACGCATCCATCCTGCAGGGGGAGCTGTCAGGGGACAGCAGCACCGAACCGGGAAGACACGCCCCCTCAGACAGCGTCCTGCAGTCATAAGCACTCGAGTGCGAGTCGAAAGACGTCTTGCCGCCCAGAATCCCGCAGTAGTCGTGGTCCAGGAAAGCCGGAGCGGGATTTAACGCAGGACTGAAGGTGGGAAGGGAAGGTTTTGAATGAGTTTTGCTGGGCGGCAGTGGGCGGGGTTCGATGATCTGAATGGTTTTAGACTTCACAGATTCAGGCTTGGTCCCTTTGGCCGGCACCAGGGGCCTCCAGACCTGATGTGGAGGAGTGGCGGGCGGAGTTAGTCCTGGAGGGCGGGAAACAATCATGAACATGACCAACTGCATTCAAATAGTAGCTGATGACATCATGCCCTCATTAGCATATTCATAATGTCATATCTGTATCCTAATGTCAATCCATCTACACTCACCTAAAGGATTATTAGGAACACCTGTTCAATTTAAGCAATTTTGAGCGTGGCATGGTTGTTGGTGCCAGTCGGGCCGGTCTGAGTATTTCACAATCTGCTCAGTTACTGGGATTTACACACACAACCATTTCTAGGGTTTACAAAGAATGGTGTGAAAAGGGAAAAGCATCCAGTATGCGGCAGTCCTGTGGGAGAAAATGCCTTGTTGATGCTAGAGGTCAGAGGTCATGGGCCGACTGATTCAAGCTGATAGAAGAGCAACTTTGACTGAAATAACCACTCGTTACAACCGAGGTCTGCAGCAAAGCATTTGTGAAGCCACAACACACACAACCTTGAGGCGGATGGGCTACAACAGCAGAAGACCCCACCGGGTACCACTCATCTCCACTACAAAGAGGAAAAAGAGGCGACAATTTGCACCAGTTGAAGACTGTAAAAATGTTGCCTGGTCTGATGAGTCTGGATTTCTGTTGAGACATTCAGATGGTAGAGTCAGAATTTGGCTTAAACAGTAGGGCTGTAATCTCCCAGTCCATTAGTCGATTATTAGTCGATGCATTCTGGCTCGACCAAAATTCTGATTGGTCGATTTTTGCCGCGTTCATTTCATTAGTTTTGCTGCGTCCATTTAATCAGTTTTGCCGCGCCGTGTTCATTTCATCAGGTGGAAAGCACTAATTGCTAATGGGGGTGTTTTTAGAGCAGCTGTTTCACAGGTAACAGTCAGAACACCCCTCTTGTTTTAACTTCTTTTGGATTAGTCCAACCCACTGGAGAAGAGAAGTCTCTCGCGGGTCCTTTGTTTTTAATTCCCCGCTGGCTCAAACGCACGGCCGCCCATCAACATACACATGAGGGGAAGCGTCACAACACCACGCTTCAGTCGTGCCGCAAAAGTGGATCTGTACTGTCCGTTTTGCCGCGTTCATTTCGTCAGGTGAAAGCACTAATTGCTAATGGGGGTGTTTTCAGAGCAGCTGTTTCACAGGTATCAGGCCGTCTTCAGAACACCCCCTTATTTTCACTTCTTTTGGATTAGCCCAACCCACTGGAGAAGAGAGACAGATTGAAGAAGGCTAGTTTGCTGTATATTATTTATTTAATTGTGAGAGCGTTTTTTCTGCTCTTGATCTTGTTTAATAAATATTCCTTTTTATTAAAGTGGACGTGCCTTTTGTGTTTAAGAGTAAAAGCTTTAAGTTAATAGTCTATTCGTGTCTCAGCCGCGAAGCTGAGCTGATCCTATGTTCACGGAGCGGCTAAAATGATAGTGTCTGTCAGTTATTATAATACATATGACAAAAACAATTGTCTAAATTATGTTGCATATTCCTCAAAAGTTCTTGTGATGATAGTTGACAACATAGTACTATATTTTCGGGAATTTATGGGCTATGATGATGCACGTGATGCAGCGCTGTCAGAGCCGACAGACTCGTGTGTCAGACTCATTTCAGTGCAAAATAATCAGGTCAAAAACAATTTAATATTCTGCAAATAGCCTACTAGTTTTTATGTTTATTTGTAATTAATTTAGGCAGACAACAAGCCTACCAAGTACTGCGCACAGTGTGCAGCTTATTCATTTAACGTTTTTTTTTCCTAACGTCATTTTTAGTCGATTTCTAGTCTAAAATTTCAGGACTTCAGTCGACCAAGATTTTCTTTGGTTGATTACAGCCCTAGTAAACAGAATGAGAACATGGATCCATCATGCCTTGTTACCACTGTGCAGGCTGGTGGTGGTGGTGTAATGGTGTGGGGGATGTTTTCTTGGCACACTTTAGGCCCCTTAGTGCCAATTGGGCATGGTTTAAATGCCACGGCCTACCTGAGCATTGTTTCTGCCCATGTCCATCCCTTTATGAGCACCATGTCCCCATCCTCTGATGGCTACTTCCAGCAGGATAATGCACCGTCACAAAGCTCCAATCATTTCAAACTGGTTTCTTGAACATGACAATGAGTTCACTGGACTAAAATGGCCGCCACAGTCTCCAGATCTCAACCCAATAGAGCATCTTTGGGATGTGGTGGAACGGGAGCTTCGTGCCCTGGATGTGCATCCCACAAATCTCCATCAACTGCAGATGCTCTCCTATCAATATGGCCAACATTTCTAAAGAATGCTTTCAGCAGCTTGTTGAGTCAATGCCACGTAGAATTAAGGCAGTTCTGAAGGCCAAAGGGGGTCAAACACAGAATTAGTGTGTGTTCCTAATAATCCTTTAGGTGAGTGTGTATGAGTAATGAAAACATTAATAATTGCATTGCACACAAGCAGAGATGCTCCACCGGACAGAGGCGGGGCGGAGCCATGAGGAGCTCAAACTGAGCAGAGCACTAACTCTGAGATGAACTCTGACCTGCGGTGCTGCTGAGGTCCGTCTGCCGTCGATCCGGAGGCTCATCCGGGGGAACATCTGGAAGCATCTGCCCTTCGGACGCTGCAGAGAACACACACATCGAAGAACACACACAGACGGGTAAGAGCGACTGATGTTAGCGGTTAGCTGCTATGAGGATTCCCTGTGACGTCCGGCCGTGTTTCTAGAGATTTAATAGCTAAGATTGCCCTGATCATGCAAACATCATTCATGCCATGTGTCCGTGACGTCTTCTGTGCCGAGGACACACACACGTGAAGGGACACACACACGTGAAGGGACACACACACGTGAAGGAACACACACACACGTGAAGGGACACACACACGTGTGAAGGGACACACACACGTGAAGGGACACACACACGTGAAGGGACACACACACACACACACACACACACACACGTGAAGGGACACACACACACGTCAAGGGACACACATACACGTGAAGGGACACACACACACGTGAAGTGACACACACACGAAGGGACACACACACACGAAGGGACACACACGTGAAGGGACACACACACGTGAAGGGACACACACATGTGAAGGGACACACACACACGTGAAGGGACACACACACACGTGAAGGGACACACACCCGTGAAGGGACACACACACGCGTGAAGGGACACACACACACACACGTGAAGGGACACACACACACGTGAAGGGACACACACACACGTGAAGGGACACACACACACGTGAAGGGACACACACACACACACACACACACGTGAAGGGACACACACACACACGTGAAGGGACACACACACACACGTGAAGGGACACACACACGTGAAGGGACACACACCGTGAAGGGACACACACGTGAAGGGACACACACACACGTGAAGGGACACACACACACACACACGTGAAGGGACACACACACACACGTGAAGGGACACACACACACACGTGAAGGGACACACACACACACACACACGTGAAGGGACACACACACACACACACGTGAAGGGACACACACACGTGAAGGGACACACACACACACGTGAAGGGACACACACGTGAAGGGACACACACGTGAAGGGACACACACCCGTGAAGGGACACACACCCGTGAAGGGACACACACACGTGAAGGGACACACACACGTGAAGGGACACACACACGTGAAGGGACACACACCCGTGAAGGGACACACACACACACACGTGAAGGGACACACACACACGTGAAGGGACACACACACACACACGTGAAGGGACACACACACACGTGAAGGGACACACACACACGTGAAGGGACACACACACACGTGAAGGGACACACACACACACACACACGTGAAGGGACACACACACATGTGAAGGGACACACACACACGTGAAGGGACACACACACACACACACACGTGAAGGGACACACATACACACGTGAAGGGACACACACGTGAAGGGACACACACACACACGTGAAGGGACACACACACACGTGAAGGGACACACACACACGTGAAGGGACACACACACACACGTGAAGGGACACACACGTGAAGGGACACACACACGTGAAGGGACACACACCCGTGAAGGGACACACACACACACACGTGAAGGGACACACACACGTGAAGGGACACACACACACACGTGAAGGGACGGACACACACACACACACACACACGTGAAGGGACACACACACACACGTGAAGGGACACACACACACACGTGAAGGGACACACACACACACGTGAAGGGACACACACACACGTGAAGGGACACACACACACGTGAAGGGACACACACGTGAAGGGACACACACACACACACACACACACGTGAAGGGACACACACACACGTGAAGGGACACACACACACACGTGAAGGGACACACACACACGTGAAGGGACACACACACACGTGAAGGGACACACACACACGTGAAGGGACACACACACACGTGAAGGGACACACACACACACACGTGAAGGGACACACACACACACGTGAAGGGACACACACACGTGAAGGGACACACACACGTGAAGGGACACACACCGTGAAGGGACACACACGTGAAGGGACACACACGTGAAGGGACACACACACACGTGAAGGGACACACACACGTGAAGGGACACACACACACACGTGAAGGGACACACACACACACACACACACGTGAAGGGACACACACACACACGTGAAGGGACACACACACACACACACACGTGAAGGGACACACACACACACACACGTGAAGGGACACACACACGTGAAGGGACACACACACACACGTGAAGGGACACAAACGTGAAGGGACACACACGTGAAGGGACACACACCCGTGAAGGGACACACACCCGTGAAGGGACACACACCCGTGAAGGGACACACACACGTGAAGGGACACACACACACACACGTGAAGGGACACACACACACACACGTGAAGGGACACACACACACGTGAAGGGACACACACACACACGTGAAGGGACACACACACACGTGAAGGGACACACACACACGTGAAGGGACACACACACACACACGTGAAGGGACACACACACATGTGAAGGGACACACACACACGTGAAGGGACACACACACACACACACACGTGAAGGGACACACATACACACGTGAAGGGACACACACGTGAAGGGACACACACACACACGTGAAGGGACACACACACACGTGAAGGGACACACACACACACACGTGAAGGGACACACACACGTGAAGGGACACACACCCGTGAAGGGACACACACACACACACGTGAAGGGACACACACACACGTGAAGGGACACACACACACACGTGAAGGGACGGACACACACACACACACACACGTGAAGGGACACACACACGTGAAGGGACACACACACACACGTGAAGGGACACACACACACACACACACGTGAAGGGACACACACACACACGTGAAGGGACACACACACACGTGAAGGGACACACACACACGTGAAGGGACACACACCCGTGAAGGGACACACACGTGAAGGGACACACACACACACACACACGTGAAGGGACACACACACACGTGAAGGGACACACACACACGTGAAGGGACACACACACACGTGAAGGGACACACACACACGTGAAGGGACACACACCCGTGAAGGGACACACACGTGAAGGGACACACACACACACACACACACACACGTGAAGGGACACACACACACGTGAAGGGACACACACACACACGTGAAGGGACACACACACACGTGAAGGGACACACACACACGTGAAGGGACACATACCCGTGAAGGGATACACACGTGAAGGGACACACACGTGAAGGGACACACACCCGTGAAGGGACACACACACACACACACACACACACACGTGAAGGGACACACACCCGTGAAGGGACACACACACACGTGAAGGGACACACACACGTGAAGGGACACACACACACGTGAAGGGACACACACCCGTGAAGGGACACACACACACGTGAAGGGACACATACCCGTGAAGGGATACACACGTGAAGGGACACACACGTGAAGGGACACACACCCGTGAAGGGACACACACACACACACACACACACGTGAAGGGACACACACACGTGAAGGGACACACACACACGTGAAGGGACACACACACGTGAAGGGACACACACACACACACGTGAAGGGACACACACACACACACACACACACGTGAAGGGACACACACACACACACACACACACGTGAAGGGACACATGATCATACCTTGAGTCTCAAACTGCTCCAGAAGGCTGGTCAGATCAGCGGCTTCAATCCCTGACAAACACACACAATTAGCATTGATGAAGTATTATCGATTTTATTAATATTTTGAATTTAATTTAGATTTTTCATTTGAATTTCAGTTACTTTTCTAGTGTGTTTTTGTCATATTTATGTTCATTTCTAGTTTCAATTGTAGTTTTTATAAATATTTAAAATTATTTTTGTATTATCCATTTTAATTTTAGTTAAAGTTTGTAATTTTGTTGTTTTGTCATTTTTATCAGCTTTCTTCTATTTAGTTTTTATTGTCTATTTAATTTATAGCTTAGGGTTAGATCAAAATAAAATATTTGTAAATATTTAAATCAAATTTTAGTTTTTTTATATGTTATTTTTAGTATTTTTGTGTTTTTGTAATTTTCATTAGTTTTTTTATAGTTTCTATTATAGTTTTTATAAATATTTTAAATAATGTTATACTTTGTTATATTATCCTTATTCATTTTAGTTTGTTTGTAATTGTCATTTTGTTTCAGTTTTTTTCTATTTAGTTTTTATTGTCTATTTAATTGCTAGTTTCTATTAATTTTTTTAATACATTTTAGTTTTTATATTTTCTGTTTTTATTTGAATTTGTTTAGTTTGAGTATTTTTTTTGTAATTTTCATTAGTTTCATAGTTTTTATAAATATTTTAAATAATCTTTTATAATCTCTATTTAATTTATAGTTTAGGGTTAGATCAAAATAAAATATTTGTAAATATTTAAATAAATTTAAATAAAATTGTAGTTTTTATATTTTCTGTTTTTATTTGAATTTGTTAGTTTTAGTATTTTTGTAATTTTCTGTATTTTATTGTATTTTATTTGTTCTAAGTTTCTATTAGTTTTTATAAATATTTTAAATAATGTTTTACTTTGTTATATTATCCTTATTCATTTTAGTTCGTTTGTAATTGTCATTTTGTTTCAGTTTTTTCTATTTAGTTTTTATTGTCTATTTAATTTCTAGTTTCTATTCGTTTTTTATAATTTTTTGTAATTAATTTTTATTAGTTTTTCTATTTTCATATTAGTTAAAGTTTGAATAATTTTGTAGTGCGTTTGTCATTTTTATTCGTGGTTTTCAATGTAGTTTTTTATTGTCTATTTAGTTTCTATTACTTTTTATATATATATATATATTGTTTTTATATTTTCCATTTAAATTTGAACGTTTTAGTAATTGTTTAGTTTTTTTTAATAGTTTGCTTATTTGATTTTTTCCATTTAGTTTTCTATTGTCCATTTAGTTTCAAGTATCTATTATAGTTTTTGTAAATATTTTAAATAATAGTTTTGTTTTAGTATTCTTTAGTATTGTTTTTAATTTTTACTAGTTTGATTTTGTCATATTTAGTTTGTATTAGTTTTAATAAATATTTTAATTGTTTTTATATTTGTAATTTTAATTTTAGTCATTTTGTTGTGTTTCTGTCATTTAAAGTTTTTTTCTATTTAGCTTTATTGTCTAGTTTCTATTATTTAAAAAAAGCTTTGTTTTCCATTTTTATTTTAAAGTTTTTAGTATTTTTGTGTTTTTGTCTGTTTTATTAGTTTGCATTTTATTTTTTCAATTTAGTTTCTATTATAGTTTATAAATATTCTAAATAGTTTATTTGAATTTTAGTTTTAGTATTTTTTGTTTGTTTGTTTATTTAGTTTCTTGTTTCATTATTTTATAATTTTGTTTTATATTTCCATTTTAGTCAGTTTTAGTCCGTTTATTGTTATTGTCACTTATTTGTTTTATCTATTTAGCTTCAATTATAATTTATATAAATATTTTAAATAATTGTTTTGTTTTTATATTTGAATTTTAGGTAGTTTGAGTATTTTTAGTTTTTACTCGTCCATTCCATACACTGTCCATTTTGTTTTGTGTTTCATTATTTAATAATCATTTTGTTTTATATTTACATTTTAATAAAAAAAATTGTCAGTTTGTTGTTATTATCATTTATTTGTTTTGTCTATTTAGTTTCTATTATAATTTGTATAAATATTATAATTGTTTTTATATTTGTAGTTTTCATTTTAGTCATTTTGTTGTGTTTCTGTCAGCTTTTTTCTATTTAGCTTTATTGTCTAGTTTCTATTGTTTTAAAAAAGCTTTGTTTTTACTTTTCCCATTTGTATTTCAAGTTTTAGTATTTTTGTCTGTTTTTATTAGTTTGCTTTTTATTTTTTCCATTAGTTTCTATAATCTGTTTAGTTTTCAGTTTCTATTATAGTTTATACATATTCTAAATAGTTTTTTATTTGAATTTTAGTTAGTTTGAGTATTTTTTAGTTTGTTTCCATTTTACTCGTTTGTTTTATTGTCTATTTCAATTCTTGTTTCATTATTTTATAATTTTTTTGTTTTATATTTACATTTTAATTAAAAAAAATTGTCAGTTTGTTGTTATTATCATTTATTTGTTTTGTCTATTTAGTTTCTATTATAATGTGTATATTATTAAATTAATTTGTTTAATTTTTTTCGGTTTCAGTTCAAATTTTAATCGTTTTTGTACATTTGTTCTGTTTTTATTATTTTAAAATTGTCTATGAAGTTATTAATTTTAGTTGTATATTTAGTTTTAGTACATACAATGAGAATGAGAAATGCTACTTACTAAGTATTTCAGTTGACATTCGTAACAATTTTTGTTTTAATGTTTTTATGAATGCTAAGCTCATCATTGGAGGTCAGCTCACCGATCTCGCCACAGCTGGCCGCAGGTTCTGGTGACCCCGGTGTGACCTCAGCGAGTCGGACCTCCTCACAGGAAACACACACATCTGGCTCTGAATCCAGCGGTTCTGCTGGGTCTGGGTGGGCGGGGCTTGTGTGTATCGCTGATGATGTGGGTTTCAAGGGCACTAAGACCGGGTTTGGAGGGTCAACGCACATGACCTTGACGGCGGGGGGGCGAGTGACCTCCTGTGGCCGGGCCGCTCTCATCTTCCCCTCAGCCGGCGCTTTCGCTCCAGAACGAGTGTTTGGATGCGGGGCGAGTGGAAACGGGTCCAGAAGGATGGGCGGCAGCTCCCTGGGAAGGTCAGGAAGCGACGGCCATTTTGTCCGATAGTCGGTCCGTTTGTCTTCCAGCGGCTGTTGGTTCTGCCTGAGGAGGCGGTACTGCTGCAGACTGAGCGCTCTGGGCTTCTGAGGGGAAGTGATGTCATCAGGGGGGATCTCCTGAACGGAGGTCAGGTTGATGGCGAAGCTCACGGTTTTCTTCGTCCGCCCGGCGCCGCTAGTTTTGGCTAAAGCGCTGCGCCGAGGTTTCCCGCTCTCCTCCAGAACACACTCATCCTGAGCCTTGGGTTCTGCGTCTGGATCCCCATCCCCTTCGCACATCACAGAGGAGCCGCTGCCTCGTCCTGATTGGTTGTCCTGTTCCTCGTACCCCTCCACATCCACAAACTCCTCCTCTTCCTCTTCCTCTTCCTCAGCGCTCCTGCAGTATGGGTGCATGAGTCTCACCAGATCTGCCAGCAGCTCATGTCCATCCTGAGGGAACACCGGGTCGGATTCGATGCGGAAGCGGCTCTGGGGGCGGGGTCTCGGGCTCTGGGGGCGTGGTCTCGGGCTCTGGGGGCGGGGTCTCAGCTGGCGGTCCGATAGCACCACCTCCTGATGGAGAAACACACAACACTAGCGGTTACACCCACACCTTCTGCTTTAGCTTCTGGGAGCGTATTACAGAAACATCTTAACTTTAGAGTCCTATCTTATCGGTTTTGGAAACCACGGCAATTTCAGTTAGGACCGCATTTAGGACAAAGGCTATTACAGAATGACATTTCCTATGTGCATAATCTTATCTTAACTATGGATAGGAAACGGGTATTACAGAAGCATCCTAACTCGACAAAAAATCCTAAAATCTGTCTTAACTTTAGGACAACCCCACTGGTGTCCTAACCAGTGTTAATTTCGTTGACGAATAATTTTCGTCAACAACCTTTTTTCACTGACGAAAACGAGACGATAACTAAATAAAAACTAGTGTTGGATGACAAAAACTATGACGAAAATCAACTGTAATTTTCGTCAACAAATAAAAACGAGACGAGAATGTTAGAGAGGGTGGATTAGGGAAGAGATCCAGTCAGAACTAGGGATGCGCGCTATACTGGTACTGGGAAAATACCGGTATATATTTTATTTCAAACAGTACAATATCATGATTTTGCTTATTTTGGTATATGCTGCTGTTCCGAAGTTCACCGCTAGATGGCATTGCGCTACACACACTGATGCAAAACCGGCAAATGTGGGGCCATAGAGGAACAAAATGAATCCAACAGTTGATTCTCACTCAACACACCCAAAACTAAAACTAAAAAACTAAAGAGAGGATTAGACGTGAAATTTGGCATTACTTTGCTTATAAAACTGCTGAAGAACCATCAAACCTTGCCAAGCATCGTCACTCGCCATTCCTGTCTTGTATTAGACATTAAGAGATCGACAGGTGAGGACATAAATCAAACCATCTAATTAAAGGGTTAGTTCACCCAAAAATGTAAATTGTGTCATTAATGACTGAGCCTCATGTGGTTGGACACCCGTCAGACCTCCGTTCATCTTCAGACACAAATGAAGATATTTTAGTGTAAATCTGATGCTCTGAAAGGCCTCCATTGGCTCAACTTTACACTCTCAAGACCCTTAAAAGACACTAAAGACTAAAGTTACAAAGTCCATCTCACTACAGCGGCTCTACAATAACTTTATGAAGACGAGAATAGTTTCTGTGCGCAAAAAAACCCTAAATAACGACTTATATAGTGATGACGATTTCAAAACACGGCATCATGAAGCTTCGAACCGTTATGAATCAGTGAGTCGATTCAGCGGTTCAGAGCGTTATGAATCAGTGAGTCGATTCAGCGGTTCAGAGCGTTATGAATCAGTGAGTCGATTCAGCGGTTCAGAGCGTTATGAATCAGTGAGTGGATTCAGCGGTTCAGAGCGTTATGAATCAGTGAGTCGATTCAGCGGTTCAGAGCGTTATGAATCAGTGAGTGGATTCAGCGGTTCAGAGCGTTATGAATCAGTGAGTGGATTCAGCGGTTCAGAGCGTTATGAATCAGTGAGTCGATTCAGCGGTTCAGAACGTTATGAATCAGTGAGTCGATTCAGCGGTTCAGAGCATTATGAATCAGTGAGTCAATTCAGCAGTTCAGAGCGTTATGAATCAGTGAGTGAGTCAATTCAGCAGTTCAGAGCGTTATGAATCAGTGAGTCGATTCAGCGGTTCAGAGCGTTATGAATCAGTGAGTCGATTCAGCAGTTCAGAGCGTTATGAATCAGTGAGTCGATTCAGAGCGTTATGAATCAGTGAGTCGATTCAGCGGTTCAGAGCGTTATGAGTCAGTGAGTCGATTCAGTGGTTCAGAGCGTTATGAGTCAGTGAGTTGATTCAGCGGTTAAGAGCGTTATGAATCAGTGAGTCGATTCAGCAGTTTAGAGCGTTATGAATCAGTGAGTCGATTCAGAGTGTTATGAATCAGTGAGTCGATTCAGCGGTTCAGAACGTTATGAATCAGTGAGTCGATTCAGCGCTTCAGAGCGTTATGAGTCAGTGAGTCGATTCAGCGGTTTGGATCGGCAAATTTCAGCAGTTTGGCGGTTTGACACGCGATCCGAATCATGATTCGACTCACTGATTCATAGCGCTCTGAACCGCTGAATAGACTCACTGATTGATAACGCTCTGAACCGCTGAACCGACTCACTGATTCATAACGCTCTGAACCGCTGAATAGACTCACTGATTGATAACGCTCTGAACCGCTGAATCGACTCACTGATTCATAACGCTCTGAACCGCTGAATCGACTCACTGATTCATAACGCTCTGAACCGCTGAATCGACTCACTGATTCATAACGCTCTGAACCGCTGAATCGACTCACTGATTCATAACGCTTCGAAGCTTCATGAGGCCGTGTTTTGAAATCGTCATCACTATATAAGTCGTTATTTAGGGTTTTTTTGCGCACAGAAACTATTCTCGTCTTCATAAAGTTATTGTAGAGCCGCTGTAGTGAGATGGACTTTGTAACTTTAGTCTTTAGTGTCTTTTAAGGGTCTTGAGAGTGTAAAGTTGAGCCAATGGAGGCCTTTCAGAGCATCAGATTTACACTAAAATATCTTCATTTGTGTCTGAAGATGAACGGAGGTCTGACGGGTGTCCAACCACATGAGGCTCAGTCATTAATCACACAATTTACATTTGTGGCTGAACTAACCCTTTAAGTTAGACATATATTTTCTTTTAACACTCGTCAACGCACATAAGATCGTATTGTTTAAATATCATGAAATCTCCAGCGTTCGTTTCAACCAGTGATGTTTAGATTTCATTATATTTGCACGCACACTATTGCACTATTTACATTCGCGAAAGACACAACCAACTGTGTTTATGTGACGACTCACTAAAGATGGACATTTTTTACATAATTGTGTGTGTATTTGACTACGGAAAAACAACTTAATTTGGAATGCGCGAGCTCTTTAGGCTTGTGTGTGTGTGTGTGTTGAACACAAAGAAAACTCTCTTAAGAGCCCCAGGTATTATGAAATTCTATAAAATCGCTCGCATGTTCAAATTGGCGAAGTTTAAAAAGACGTGGGCATTGATTTCCGTCAGCTCCCGAAACAACAGTGAAAGTGTTGAATCTGCTAATTTTGAGAGCTAGAGAAGGAGACGCGCAGTATTGCGGAAATTACTTCTTACAAAATAGTTAACAAATGCCTGATTTGATGTGATTTAATATTTGTGCCAGACCAGTGTTTATCAACTAATGCTGATTAATGTTTACTTTACGATGTTTATATAGTAATATGTTTTAGACGGTTGTAATAATGCATATTTTATCTCCTGAACTTGAATGAGCTCCTGCAACTGCAATAGAGGCGCAGACATTTCAAAATAAGAGTCCTGGTGTATTTCCAGCTTGTTTATCATTAAAAGTCACGCATTATATATTCGTTTTTGCTTGCACAATAAACTGTATTTAATTTAATTCATAGTCAGGAGGAAAGACCAGTATTTGACACATATTCAATAAAGTATCAGGGTTATAATAGTTCACTAAAATCATGAAAAAAAATCTTCATTACTTGAAATTAAATAAATTAAATTATAAAAAATAAATAAACAAACGTGTTTGAAGCTTTAGCTTAACCTGATATGGCCTACTGACTAAAGCAGAAATACAAAGTTATAAAAACTATATAGATGTTTTTAAAAAACAAACAAAAAATAAATTGAGCTCTTTCGTGTATTTTTAATGTCAAAAACAAAATGACGTCAAAATGTCAGTTCAAGTGACAGTCGGTTATGTAACGCTTAAATGCTTAATGTATTACAATTGAACTAAACTCATTAGATTTTAGGAGACTAAAACTAAAAACAATTCAGGCGACTAAAATATGACTAAAACTAAATCAAAATTTGCTAAGCTAACACTAGCAGTAGGGGTGCACCGATCCGACTTTTTCAGTCCCGATACCGATACCGATGCCTGGGCTTTGTGTATCTGTCGATACCCGATACCGATCCGATATATTGTTGAATTAATAATAAACTGTATATCTTCCACCTTATACCTTCCTTGAAGAGACTAAAGGCACCAGACTTTACTAACTAAACATAACTAAGACAAAATAACAGATGTATGTAAGGTGTTGAATTCTTATTTATTTAAAAAACAATTGTGCATTCAAATCTAAAATAGAATGTAATCTAACTTCTTTAAATAAATAAAATGTAGCAGTGGAAACAAAAAACAGTGTATTGGTCAAACATACAATAGTAATCTGACAGTTACCAAACATTTTTTACACTACAGATAATTGTTTTGGTATATAATCATATCAATATTAAAAAAGTAGCATTACAAATTAACAAATAGTCTAATTTTCTGCCATATGCAATTTAATAAAAATTTTCAGCTAGCTAATAACAACTTTGTTCTGGTTTCACCTCACTCCAGATTAAATTATTGTAGGCTAGGCCTATTTATTTTACTACACATTGTCAACAGAAATAAGATGAAATACTGTTGATAATTAAAAATAATTCTTACTACTCACTCTTGCTAAAATGGGTAAGCACTTGTGTTCTCATTTCAGTTGCGTTCTGAGTAAATTAATAAACTGATTCATGAGTTCAGTGTTGGACAGATCAGTTGTTCTGGCCAGTCGTTAAAATGATTCGGTTCAAAGGAGTCATTAGGTCACGAATCGGACATTAGCAGACGCGTTGTGTGTGAATCCCGTCTGTTAGAACATCGCGAAAGATGTCAACACACAGAAAACACTTCATAACTGGATATAATTTGTCTCCCGCTTATTGAAAGTATGCTTTATGTCAGCTGGTCAGAGAAGAGTCAATGTTTTTTGAGCGCAATTCACACCCAGTGATATTTCAAGGACAAAATTGTCCGAATGTGTCACGTGCAACATGGTTTCGGTCTTCCGAGCTTTTGATTTGGATTAATATGTGAAATATGAGAGCGAACACTGATTATTTTGAAGACCCAGAGAGCGCGCGCGGGGGAGGAGCTCTCAGATCGGTCTCTCTGTCACTCAGTCAGCGCAGCATCTGTTCTACATCACTCGTAAATCACAATAACTCATCAAATTAGGCTTTGGCCGTCAAAAACATGTCAATGCAGGAAAGACCCTGACTTTGCAGTAATACCCTCGAAACAGCGACGAACTAGTTGGCGTGGCAAGCGTGAAATATCTCCTCCACACAGCCGACTCTCTGGCTCGCTCAATGTTGCTTCTAGCATGCGACACACGTGAAGCTGACGAATGACGGAGGTTCTGCTGCGACGGAAAAAAACACCTGGATCGGCTTGTGGATCTGTTAATTTTTCCGATCCCCGATCCAGCTATTTTGTCAGTATCGCGGCCGATATCCGATCCTAATATCGGATCGGTGCACCCCTAACTAGCAGAGCTGAGGACAACATGCTAATTCATACTATCAACGTGTTTAAGCTTGCTAGCATCATGCAAAAAGTTAAAACATGATAGCAACATGCTAATTCATCCTAACAGCATGTTAAATCATGCCAACAAAATGTTAAAACATGACAACATGCTAAAACATGCTAGCAACATTCTAAATCATGTTAAAATCATGCTAGTAACATGCTAAATCATGCTACCATGTTAAATCATGTTAACAAAATGTTAAAACATGCAAGCGACACATTGAATTATGTTAGTTATTCATGGCATTCAACAACATAATAGCAACATGCTAAATCATGCTAGCAATGTGTTCAAACTTGTTACCAAATGCTAACTAATGCTAGATGTGTGCTAAAATATGCTATGTGTGCTAAAATATGCTATATGTCAATTCATGTTAACAAATGCTAGCAACATGTTAATTCATACTAGCAATGTGTTAAAACGTGTTAATTCATACTAGCAATGTGTTAAAACGTGTTAATTCATGCTAGCAATGTGTTAAAACGTGTTAATTCATACTAGCAATGTGTTAAAACGTGTTAATTCATACTAGCAATGTGTTAAAACGTGTTAATTCATGCTAGCAATGTGTTAAAACGTGTTAATTCATACTAGCAATGTGTTAAAACGTGTTAATTCATGCTAGCAATGTGTTAAAACGTGTTAATTCATACTAGCAATGTGTTAAAACGTGTTAATTCATGCTAGCAATGTGTTAAAAACATGTTAATTCACATAAGCAGTGTTAATTCACGTTAGTAATGTGATAGAACATGTTATAACCATGCTAATTAATGATAGCAACCAATTAAAACACGGTAGCAAAATGCCAATTGATGTTAGCAGTGTGTTAAAACATGTTAATTAATGTTAACAACATGTTAATTTAAGTTAGCAAAGTGGTAGAACATGTTAGCACCATTCTAATTAATGCTAGAAACCTGTTAAACATGTTAACAAAATGTCAATTCATGCTAACAACATGTTAATTCATACTAGCAATGTGTTAGAACATGTTAATTCATTAAAAAAATTAATTAAATGCTATCAACATGCTAATACATGTTAGCAATGTGGTAGAACATGTTAGCACCATGCTAATTAACGCTAGAAACCTGTTAAACATGTTAACAAGATGTTAATTAATGCTAGCAAAATGCTAATACATGTTAGCAATGTGGTAGAACATGCTAGAAACCTGTTAAACATGTTATCAAAATGATAATTCATGCTAACAACATGCTAATATATGTTAGCAATGTGGTAGAACATGTTAGCACCATGCTAATTAATGCTAGAAACCTGTTAAACATGTTAACAAATATTAATTAATGCTAGCAACATGCTAATACATATTAGCAATGTGTTAGAACATGTTAACCCAACGCTAATTAATGGTAGAAACCTGTTAAACATGTTAACAAAATGCTAATTAATGTTATCAACATGCTAATACATGTTAGCAATGTGTTAGAACATGTTAGCACCATGCTAATTAATGTTAGAAACCTGTTAAACATGTTAACTAAATATTAATTAATGCTAACAACATGCTAATACATGTTAGCAATGTGGTAGAACATGTTAACCCAATGCTAACGAATGCTAGAAACCTGTTAAACATGTTAACTAAATATTAATTAATGCTAACAACATGCTAATACATGTTAGCAATGTGTTAGAACATGTTAACCCAATGCTAACGAATGCTAGAAACCTGTTAAACATGTTAACTAAATATTAATTAATGCTAACAACATGCTAATACATGTTAGCAATGTGGTAGAACATGTTAACCCAATGCTAACGAATGCTAGAAACCTGTTAAACATGTTAACTAAATATTAATTAATGCTAACAACATGCTAATACATGTTAGCAATGTGTTAGAACATGTTAACCCAATGCTAACGAATGCTAGAAACCTGTTAAACATGTTAACTAAATATTAATTAATGCTAACAACATGCTAATACATGTTAGCAATGTGTTAGAACATGTTAGCACAATGCTAATTAATGCTAGAAACCTGTTAAACATGTTAACAAGATGATAATTAATGATAGTAACATGCAGATACATGTTAGCAATGTGGTAGAACATTTAGCACAATGCTAATTAATGCTAGAACCCTGTTAAACGATGTTCTTCCGCTAAAAGCATCCAGTTTTATTTTTTTAACCGCAAGAATGTTACATAGTGTGCCTTTAAGTCACTATTGTTACTCATTTTCAATGGATTTTAAAAACTATTGGTCAATTATTCGGTTATCGGACACGTTTTTAAACTTTTGCATCTGTTAAAGTCCAGTATGGGCTGTCCTCTAGATACAGCTGGACTGAACACACACACACACACACACACACACACACAGTTTCTCTTCAACAAATAACAGGATAAAGCAGAGGAAACTCACTTTTCCTGACTTTGAGGCGGGCTGGGAGAGGCATGGATCCGGTCTGAGATCCCGGAGCTGCGAGGGAAAGGTGGGACAGAAGTGAAGGAACTATATCTGCTTTACATCAATGAGAACTTGAGGACCATTAGACTGACCGTGTGGTTTGGACCCTTCCGAATGGAGAAGATCTCTGCGTCTGGCAGGAGGTCAAAGGGCGACAGCGTCTCCACATCCACACTGTCCAAAATCTCACTCAGCGCCGACAGAAGAGACGCCTCGCTTTCCACACTGTCAGTCAGAGTCTTCTCCTGAAAGAGGGATAGAATGGAAGGATCCAGGCTTCCGTGGAGAGCATCAGAGAGCCGTCCCACATCCAGATCAAACTCAACCTGTGGATAAATCACAGAACAACGCTGGACGCACTCATGATAATGAGCTCCCACTATTCCCACTCATCCTGGAATCACATGTGTAAGAGAAGGCCATTCCCAGTTCAGATCACACATGGGTATTAATAAGATTACTGTGAACAGTGTTTACATTATGTTTGGCCAAAAACGTAAACATAAAAATGCAGTTTATATTGTGAACAACACTTGTGACCTTCACTATGGTGAAAACAGTCAAAGCTATAGAGGCTCGTTTCCACCACAGAATTCAAAAATATCTGAATAAAATAATATTCTGAGTTTATATCTTGCAATTCCGAGTTTATAACTTACAATTCTGAGTTTTTCTTACAATTCTGAGTTTATATCTTGAAATTCTGAGTTTATATCTTACAATTCTGAGTTTATAACTTACAATTCTGAGTTTGTTCTTGAAATTCTGAGTTTATAACTTACAATTCTGAGTTTATATCTTGCAATTCCGAGTTTATAACTTACAATTCTGAGTTTTTCTTACAATTCTGAGTTTATATCTTGAAATTCTGAGTTTATAACTTACAATTCTGAGTTTATAACTTGCAATTCTGAGTTTATAACTTACAATTCTGAGTTTGTTCTTGAAATTCTGAGTTTATAACTTACAATTCTGAGTTTATATCTTGAAATTCTGAGTTTATAACTTGAAATTCTGAGTTTATATCTTACAATTCTGAGTTTATAACTTACAATTCTGAGTTTGTTCTTGAAATTCTGAGTTTATAACTTACAATTCTGAGTTTATATCTTGCAATTCCGAGTTTATAACTTACAATTCTGAGTTTTTCTTACAATTCTGAGTTTATATCTTGAAATTCTGAGTTTATAACTTACAATTCTGAGTTTATAACTTGCAATTCTGAGTTTATAACTTACAATTCTGAGTTTGTTCTTGAAATTCTGAGTTTATAACTTACAATTCTGAGTTTATATCTTGAAATTCTGAGTTTATAACTTACAATTCTGAGTTTATATCTTGAAATTCTGAGTTTATAACTTACAATTCTGAGTTTATAACTTACAATTCCGAGTTTATTTCTTACAATTCTGAGTTTATAACTTACAATTCTGAGTTTATAACTTACAATTCTGAGTTTATAACTTACAATTCTGAGTTTGTTCTTGAAATTCTGAGTTTATAACTTACAATTCTGAGTTTATATCTTGCAATTCCGAGTTTATAACTTACAATTCTGAGTTTATATCTTGAAATTCTGAGTTTATAACTTACAATTCTGAGTTTATAACTTACAATTCCGAGTTTATTTCTTACAATTCTGAGTTTATAACTTACAATTCTGAGTTTATTTCTTGAAATTCTGAGTTTATAACTTACAATTCTGAGTTTATATCTTGAAATTCTGAGTTTATAACTTACAATTCTGAGTTTATAACTTACAATTCTGAGTTTATAACTTACAATTCTGAGTTTTTCTTACAATTCTGAGTTTTTCTTACAATTCTGAGTTTATATCTTGAAATTCTGAGTTTATAACTTACAATTCTGAGTTTATAACTTACAATTCTGAGTTTGTTCTTGAAATTCTGAGTTTATAACTTACAATTCTGAGTTTATATCTTGCAATTCCGAGTTTATAACTTACAATTCTGAGTTTATATCTTGAAATTCTGAGTTTATAACTTACAATTCTGAGTTTATAACTTACAATTCCGAGTTTATTTCTTACAATTCTGAGTTTATAACTTACAATTCTGAGTTTATTTCTTGAAATTCTGAGTTTATAACTTACAATTCTGAGTTTATATCTTGAAATTCTGAGTTTATAACTTACAATTCTGAGTTTATAACTTACAATTCTGAGTTTATAACTTACAATTCTGAGTTTATAACTTACAATTCTGAGTTTATAACTTACAATTCTGAGTTTATATCTTGAAATTCTGAGTTTATAACTTACAATTCTGAGTTTATATCTTGAAATTCTGAGTTTATAACTTACAATTCTGAGTTTATAACTTACAATTCCGAGTTTATTTCTTACAATTCTGAGTTTATAACTTACAATTCTGAGTTTATAACTTACAATTCTGAGTTTATAACTTACAATTCTGAGTTTGTTCTTGAAATTCTGAGTTTATAACTTACAATTCTGAGTTTATATCTTGCAATTCCGAGTTTATAACTTACAATTCTGAGTTTATATCTTGAAATTCTGAGTTTATAACTTACAATTCTGAGTTTATAACTTACAATTCCGAGTTTATTTCTTACAATTCTGAGTTTATAACTTACAATTCTGAGTTTATTTCTTGAAATTCTGAGTTTATAACTTACAATTCTGAGTTTATATCTTGAAATTCTGAGTTTATAACTTACAATTCTGAGTTTATAACTTACAATTCTGAGTTTATAACTTACAATTCTGAGTTTATAACTTACAATTCCGAGTTTTTCTTACAATTCTGAGTTTATAACTTACAAATCTGAGTTTATAACTTACAATTCTGAGTTTATTTCTTACAATTCCGAGTTTATAACTTACAATTCTGAGTTTATAACTTACAAATCTGAGTTTATAACTTACAATTCCGAGTTTATAACTTACAATTCTGAGTTTATAACTTACAATTCCGAGTTTATAACTTACAATTCTGAGTTTAAAACTTAAAATTCTGAGTTTATAACTTAAAATCCGAGTTTATATCTTGAAATTTCAAGTTTTTATCTTAAAAAAACTGGTTTTATAACTTAAAATTCCGAGTTTATATCTTGAAATTTCAAGTTTTTATCTTAAAAAAACTGGTTTTATAACTTACAATTCCGAGTTTATTTCTTACAATTCTGAGTTTATAACTTACAATTCTGAGTTTATAACTTACAATTCTGAGTTTATAACTTACAATTCTGAGTTTATAACTTACAATTCTGAGTTTATATCTTGAAATTCTGAGTTTATAACTTACAATTCCGATTTTATTTCTTACAATTCTGAGTTTATAACTTACAATTCTTTTATAACTTACAATTCTGAGTTTATAACTTACAATTCTGAGTTTGTTCTTGAAATTCCGAGTTTATTTTTTACAATTCTGAGTTTGTCTTGCAATTCTTCAAGTCAGAATTTGATTTTTTTTTTCAGAGATATATTATATATATATATATATATATATATATATATATATATATATATATATATATATATATATATATATATATATATATATATATATAACGACGGAAACACAAAATATTAGAGTTACTAGTACTACAATAAAGCTGTAGATACTGAAGCTTGCAATTTTATAGTAGAAACAATGAATGAATATAACTAATGCTACCATTATATATTTTACTATATTTTAATAGTTGACTGAACTTAAAATAAATAATAATAACCAGAGAAGAAATGCATAAATAAAACATGAATAATTCGTTTTAATTTAGTACACTAGATGAGCTTAAAGTTTACAGGTAAGGACTAAAGAACCAAACCGATGAGTGAGTGAATGACAGACAGGTCAGGTGTGTGTGTGAGAGAGGTCAGGTGTGTGTGAGACAGGTCAGGTGTGTGTGAGACAGGTCAGGTGTGTGTGAGACACGTCAGCGTTAATATCTGACCTGGAGGAGAGACGCTTCACCGAATAATCCATTCATTCATTTAGAATAAGCAGAATAAGATTCGTCTGATTTCATTCCTTTAATGGCCTTTCATACTGATTGAGACCAGAATCTATCAGACTCTCAGTGATATTACCACCTTTATGTTCTTAAAATAAATATATTTTCATTTTTACAGTTTATATGTGAACATAATGTTTCAGCCTAAATGCAAATTCCGGTGTATGCTCATCTAAACAGATGAAAATCCGAAATTGTGGTTC
>NC_137112.1:1612982-1617982 GCF_949357685.1 Gobio gobio | reverse complement strand
ACAGTATAGATATACAGTATAGATATACAGTATAGAGTATAGATATACAGTATAGATATACAGTATACAGTATAGATATACAGTATAGATATACAGTATAGAGTATAGATATACAGTATAGATATACAGTATAGATATACAGTATAGAGTATAGATATACAGTATAGATATACAGTATAGAGTATAGATATACAGTATAGATATACAGTATAGAGTATAGATATACAGTATAGATATACAGTATAGAGTATAGATATACAGTATAGAGTATAGATATACAGTATAGAGTATAGATATACAGTATAGAGTATAGATATACAGTATAGAGTATAGATATACAGTATAGAGTATAGATATACAGTATAGATATACAGTATAGAGTATAGATATACAGTATAGATATACAGTATAGAGTATAGATATACAGTATAGATATACAGTATAGAGTATAGATATACAGTATAGAGTATAGATATACAGTATAGATATACAGTATAGAGTATAGATATACAGTATAGATATACAGTATAGAGTATAGATATACAGTATAGAGTATAGATATACAGTATAGATATACAGTATAGAGTATAGATATACAGTATAGATATACAGTATAGAGTATAGATATACAGTATAGAGTATATATATACAGTATAGATATACAGTATAGAGTATAGATATACAGTATAGAGTATAGATATACAGTATAGATATACAGTATAGAGTATAGATATACAGTATAGATATACAGTATAGATATACAGTATAGAGTATAGATATACAGTATAGATATACAGTATAGAGTATAGATATACAGTATAGATATACAGTATAGAGTATAGATATACAGTATAGATATACAGTATAGAGTATAGATATACAGTATAGAAGATATACAGTATAGAGTATAGATATACAGTATAGAGTATAGATATACAGTATAGATATACAGTATAGAGTATAGATATACAGTATAGAGTATAGATATACAGTATAGAGTATAGATATACAGTATAGAGTATAGATATACAGTATAGATATACAGTATAGAGTATAGATATACAGTATAGATATACAGTATAGAGTATAGATATACAGTATAGATATACAGTATAGAGTATAGATATACAGTATAGATATACAGTATAGAGTATAGATATACAGTATAGAGTATAGATATACAGTATAGAGTATAGATATACAGTTATACAGTATAGAGTATAGATATACAGTATAGAGTATAGATATACAGTATAGAGTATAGATATACAGCATAGATATACAGTATAGATATACAGTATAGAGTATAGATATACAGTATAGAGTATAGATATACAGTATAGATATACAGTATAGAGTATAGATATACAGTATAGATATACAGTATAGAGTATAGATATACAGTATAGAGTATAGATATACAGTATAGAGTATAGATATACAGTATAGATATACAGTATAGAGTATAGATATACAGTATAGATATACAGTATAGAGTATAGATATACAGTATAGAGTATAGATATACAGTATAGATATACAGTATAGAGTATAGATATACAGTATAGAGTATAGATATACAGTATAGAGTATAGATATACAGTATAGATATACAGTATAGAGTATAGATATACAGTATAGAGTATAGATATACAGTATAGAGTATAGATATACAGTATAGAGTATAGATATACAGTATAGATATACAGTATAGAGTATAGATATACAGTATAGATATACAGTATAGAGTATAGATATACAGTATAGAGTATAGATATACAGTATAGAGTATAGATATACAGTATAGATATACAGTATAGAGTATAGATATACAGTATAGATATACAGTATAGAGTATAGATATACAGTATAGATATACAGTATAGAGTATAGATATACAGTATAGAGTATAGATATACAGTATAGAGTATAGATATACAGTATAGATATACAGTATAGAGTATAGATATACAGTATAGATATACAGTATAGAGTATAGATATACAGTATAGATATACAGTATAGAGTATAGATATACAGTATAGATATACAGTATAGAGTATAGATATACAGTATAGAGTATAGATATACAGTATAGAG
This sequence comes from Gobio gobio, assembly GCF_949357685.1. Lineage (NCBI taxonomy): Eukaryota > Metazoa > Chordata > Actinopteri > Cypriniformes > Gobionidae > Gobio > Gobio gobio. The sequence continues at coordinate 1,615,882 of NC_137112.1, read as the reverse complement.
TATAGATATACAGTATAGATATACAGTATAGAGTATAGATATACAGTATAGATATACAGTATAGAGTATAGATATACAGTATAGATATACAGTATAGAGTATAGATATACAGTATAGAGTATAGATATACAGTATAGATATACAGTATAGAGTATAGATATACAGTATAGATATACAGTATAGATATACAGTATAGAGTATAGATATACAGTATAGAGTATAGATATACAGTATAGATATACAGTATAGAGTATAGATATACAGTATAGATATACAGTATAGAGTATAGATATACAGTATAGAGTATATATATACAGTATAGATATACAGTATAGATATACAGTATAGAGTATAGATATACAGTATAGATATACAGTATACAGTATAGATATACAGTATAGATATACAGTATAGAGTATAGATATACAGTATAGATATACAGTATAGATATACAGTATAGAGTATAGATATACAGTATAGATATACAGTATAGAGTATAGATATACAGTATAGATATACAGTATAGAGTATAGATATACAGTATAGATATACAGTATAGAGTATAGATATACAGTATAGAGTATAGATATACAGTATAGAGTATAGATATACAGTATAGAGTATAGATATACAGTATAGATATACAGTATAGAGTATAGATATACAGTATAGATATACAGTATAGAGTATAGAGTATAGATATACAGTATAGATATACAGTATAGAGTATAGATATACAGTATAGATATACAGTATAGAGTATAGATATACAGTATAGATATACAGTATAGAGTATAGATATACAGTATAGATATACAGTATAGAGTATAGATATACAGTATAGATATACAGTATAGAGTATAGATATACAGTATAGATATACAGTATAGAGTATAGATATACAGTATAGAGTATAGATATACAGTATAGAGTATAGATATACAGTTATACAGTATAGAGTATAGATATACAGTATAGAGTATAGATATACAGTATAGAGTATAGATATACAGCATAGATATACAGTATAGATATACAGTATAGAGTATAGATATACATAGATATACAGTATAGATATACAGTATAGAGTATAGATATACAGTATAGAGTATAGATATACAGTATAGATATACAGTATAGAGTATAGATATACAGTATAGATATACAGTATAGAGTATAGATATACAGTATAGAGTATAGATATACAGTATAGAGTATAGATATACAGTATAGATATACAGTATAGAGTATAGATATACAGTATAGATATACAGTATAGAGTATAGATATACAGTATAGAGTATAGATATACAGTATAGATATACAGTATAGAGTATAGATATACAGTATAGAGTATAGATATACAGTATAGAGTATAGATATACAGTATAGATATACAGTATAGAGTATAGATATACAGTATAGAGTATAGATATACAGTATAGAGTATAGATATACAGTATAGAGTATAGATATACAGTATAGAGTATAGATATACAGTATAGATATACAGTATAGAGTATAGATATACAGTATAGATATACAGTATAGAGTATAGATATACAGTATAGAGTATAGATATACAGTATAGATATACAGTATAGAGTATAGATATACAGTATAGATATACAGTATACAGTATAGATATACAGTATAGAGTATAGATATACAGTATAGATATACAGTATAGAGTATAGATATACAGTATAGATATACAGTATAGAGTATAGATATACAGTATAGAGTATAGATATACAGTATAGAGTATAGATATACAGTATAGATATACAGTATAGAGTATAGATATACAGTATAGATATACAGTATAGAGTATAGATATACAGTATAGATATACAGTATAGAGTATAGATATACAGTATAGAGTATAGATATACAGTATAGATATACAGTATAGAGTATAGATATACAGTATAGAGTATAGATATACAGTATAGAGTATAGATATACAGTATAGATATACAGTATAGAGTATAGATATACAGTATAGAGTATAGATATACAGTATAGAGTATAGATATACAGTATAGAGTATAGATATACAGTATAGAGTATAGATATGCAGTATAGATATACAGTATAGAGTATAGATATACAGTATAGATATACAGTATAGAGTATAGATATACAGTATAGAGTATAGATATACAGTATAGATATACAGTATAGAGTATAGATATACAGTATAGATATACAGTATACAGTATAGATATACAGTATAGAGTATAGATATACAGTATAGATATACAGTATAGAGTATAGATATACAGTATAGATATACAGTATAGAGTATAGATATACAGTATAGAGTATAGATATACAGTATAGAGTATAGATATACAGTATAGATATACAGTATAGATATACAGTATAGAGTATAGATATACAGTATAGATATACAGTATAGAGTATAGATATACAGTATAGATATACAGTATAGAGTATAGATATACAGTATAGATATACAGTATAGAGTATAGATATACAGTATAGATATACAGTATAGAGTATAGATATACAGTATAGATATACAGTATAGAGTATAGATATACAGTATAGAGTATAGATATACAGTATAGAGTATAGATATACAGTATAGATATACAGTATAGAGTATAGATATACAGTATAGATATACAGTATAGAGTATAGATATACAGTATAGATATACAGTATAGAGTATAGATATACAGTATAGAGTATAGATATACAGTATAGATATACAGTATAGATATACAGTATAGAGTATAGATATACAGTATAGATATACAGTATAGAGTATAGATATACAGTATAGATATACAGTATAGAGTATAGATATACAGTATAGAGTATAGATATACAGTATAGATATACAGTATAGAGTATAGATATACAGTATA
>NC_137112.1:1600753-1602782 GCF_949357685.1 Gobio gobio | reverse complement strand
GTTTGCTGAGAGGGCAGTTTGCAGTGGGGCAGTTTGCTGAGAGGGCAGTTTGCAGTGGGGCAGTTTGCTGAGAGGGCAGTTTGCAGTGGGGCAGTTTGATGTGGGGCAGTTTGCTGAGAGGGCAGTGTGGGGCAGTTTGCAGTGGGGCAGTTTGCTGTGGGGCAGTTTGCTGTGGGGCAGTTTGCTGAGAGGGCAGTGTGGGGCAGTTTGCAGTGGGGCAGTTTGCTGTGGGGCAGTTTGCTGTGGGGCAGTTTGCTGAGAGGGCAGTGTGGGGCAGTTTGCAGTGGGGCAGTTTGCTGTGGGGCAGTTTGCAGTGGGGCAGTTTGCTGAGAGGGCAGTGTGGGGCAGTTTGCTGAGAGGGCAGTTTGCTGTGGGGCAGTTTGCAGTGGGGCAGTTTGCAGTGGGGCAGTTTGCTGAGAGGGCAGTGTGGGGCAGTTTGCTGAGAGGGCAGTTTGCTGTGGGGCAGTTTGCAGTGGGGCAGTTTGCTGTGGGGCAGTTTGCTGAGAGGGCAGTTTGCAGTGGGGCAGTTTGCAGTGGGGCAGTTTGCAGTGGGGCAGTTTGCTGAGAGGGCAGTTTGCAGTGGGGCAGTTTGCAGTGGGGCAGTTTGCAGTGGGGCAGTTTGCAGTGGGGCAGTTTGCTGAGCGGGCAGTGTGGGGCAGTTTGCTGAGCGGGCAGTGTGGGGCAGTTTGCTGAGAGGGCAGTGTGGGGCAGTTTGCAGTGGGGCAGTTTGCTGAGAGGGCAGTTTGCAGTGGGGCAGTTTGCAGTGGGGCAGTTTGCAGTGGGGCAGTTTGCTGTGGGGCAGTTTGCTGAGAGGGCAGTTTGCAGTGGGGCAGTTTGCAGTGGGGCAGTTTGCAGTGGGGCAGTTTGCTGAGCGGGCAGTGTGGGGCAGTTTGCAGTGGGGCAGTTTGCTGTGGGGCAGTTTGCAGTGGGGCAGTTTGCTGAGCGGGCAGTGTGGGGCAGTTTGCAGTGGGGCAGTTTGCTGTGGGGCAGTTTGCAGTGGGGCAGTTTGCAGTGGGGCAGTTTGCAGTGGGGCAGTTTGCTGAGCGGGCAGTGTGGGGCAGTTTGCAGTGGGGCAGTTTGCTGTGGGGCAGTTTGCAGTGGGGCAGTTTGCTGAGCGGGCAGTGTGGGGCAGTTTGCTGTGGGGCAGTTTGCTGTGGGGCAGTTTGCAGTGGGGCAGTTTGCAGTGGGGCAGTTTGCTGAGCGGGCAGTGTGGGGCAGTTTGCAGTGGGGCAGTTTGCTGTGGGGCAGTGTGGGGCAGTTTGCAGTGGGGCAGTTTGCTGTGGGGCAGTTTGCTGAGCGGGCAGTGTGGGGCAGTTTGCAGTGGGGCAGTTTGCTGTGGGGCAGTTTGCTGAGCGGGCAGTGTGGGGCAGTTTGCTGAGAGGGCAGTGTGGGGTAGTTTCCTGTGGGGTAGTTTCCTGTGGGGCAGTGAGGGGCAGTTTGCGTTGGGGCAGTTTGAGGGTGTGTTATCAGGCCTGTGACAGATGTAAACCTCTTGACTTCCTTTTGACTGGGGAACACAGAGAGTCCTCAACCTCCCCCATGGCCTCAACTACACCCTTCAGCCCACAGCCTGTGCTCCAGAGATAGCGTGTGTGTGTGTGTGTGTGTGTGTGTGTGTGTGTGTGTGTGTGTGTGTGTGTGTGTGTGTGTGTGTGTGTGTGTGTGTGTGTGTGTGTGTGTGTGTGTGTGTGAGGAGCCCGTCAGCATGACGGAACAACTGGAAGCCGGAGGTGAGAATTGAGCGTTCTGCTGTATTATTATTATTATTATTATTTCTGGCTTTGGTTATTTGATCATATTCAGGGTTTGTTTGTTTACGCGATGGAGTAAAAAGTAAAAGAAGCGACTGCGACTTTTTCTCACAGTTGTGAGTTTAGAGTGAGCTTTAGCTTATATATGTAGAAACAAAGAAAGGAATGAAATGTTGTGTGTTACTCACGTGTGTTACACATATAGACATAAACACACACAGCCTAACTGTGACCTTTTTATCCCGCAATTCTGACTTATTTTCTAAAATTCAATTTTT
>NC_137112.1:1558253-1590753 GCF_949357685.1 Gobio gobio | reverse complement strand
CCACTCATAACCGGGAACAAACACACACACACACATTCTCTCTCACACACACACACACACACACACACACACACACACACACACACACACTCACACCGCCTGCGGTTTCCACTCATAACCGGGAACAAACACACACACACACACATTCTCTCTCTCACACACACACACACACACACACACACACACACACACACACTCACACCGCCTGCGGTTTCCACTCATAACCGGGAACAAACACACACACACACATTCTCTCTCTCACACACACACTCACCGCCTGCGGTTTCCACTCATAACCGGGAACAAACACACACACACACATTCTCTCTCTCACACACACACACACACACTCACCGCCTGCGTTTTCCACTCATGACCAGGAACACTCTCACACACACACATTCTCTCTCACACACACACTCACACCGCCTGCGGTTTCCACTCATAACCGGGAACAAACACACACACACATTCTCTCACGCGCACACACTCACCGCCTGCGGTTTCCACTCATGACCAGGAACACTCTCACACACACACACACACAAACTGCATCCACTGTTCCCTTAACGCTGGGTTATTTGTGAAGCTGAACAAGCTGATCTTTCCCTCACACACACACACACACACTCACACACACACTCTCACACTCACACTCACTTCTTTAGTGACATTGTTGATCTTGTGTCTAAAAACACAACGCCAGCGCCACCGACGGCTCCAGTAACCCGAACGAAGCTCGTTGATGTGTGAGTGAGTGAGTGTGTGTGTGTGTGTGTGTGTGTGTGTGTGCGCTCATCCGGGAGAAGTGCCCATATAAGGAGTTCCACCCTTAATGATGTCACACAGGGCCGTACTCAAAACAAAGCACAAAAAACAAACAAAAATAATGACTTTATTCAACAATTTCTTCTCGTCATGTGACCAGCGGCGGCCAATGGTAAGCCGGCGTTAGTAACTCAGAAGCGGGTTTGGAATGGTTTAATTATTGCGTGAACTAGCGCTTTAAGATCTAGCGCTCGCAGTAAAGGCTGAGGCTTTGGTCTGAAGTATAAGGCATGTTCTCTCATGTCTGACCTGTGAACTGGGGAGCTGTTGTGAAATATTGATAAGTGGCGCTTGAGGAAGGTGTGTGTGTGTGTGTGTGTGTGTGTGTGTGTGTGTGAACAGGACTGACCTGTGTCCGGTGTCGTCCCCGGTGAATGTTTAATGGCTCTGAGTGTGTGTTCTGAATGTTTAATGAAGGATGTGCTGTGATTTCGGCTGAGGGACGTTTGCTCTGAATGGGAAACATGTCCAGTCTCAATAAAGACTTCAGGCGGACGCTCTCCTGAAAGCTCAGATGATGATGTGGGGGTCAGAAGTGTGTGTGTGTGTGTGTGTGTGTGTGTGTGTGTGTGTCAGGTGTCTGATCCGTGAGGAGATGAAACCCACACCAGGTGTTTAAAGGGGGCGTGTCTAAAGCCTCAGTCTCACTGTTAGAGTTGATCCTCATGATGAACACGGACAGAGTCTCAGAACACGTGTTCAGAAAGTGTGTTTAGAGAACGGCCCTGTGTGACATCATAAAGGGCGGAACTCCTTATATGGGCACTTCTCCCGGATGAGCACACACACACACACACACACATCATCGAGCTTCGTTCGGGTTACTGGAGCCGTCGGCGGCGCTGGCGTTGTGTTTTTAGACACAAGATCAACAATGTCACTAAAGAAGTGTGTGTGTGTTTGTGTGTGAGTGAGTGAGTGTGTGTGTGTGTGAGGGAAAGATCAGCTTGTTCAGCTTCACAAATAACCAGCGTTAAGGGAACAGTGGATGCAGTTTGTGTGTCTGGAGTTCTGCAAGTGTGTGTGTGAGTGTGTGTATTTGTTCCCGGTCATGAGTGGAAACCGCAGGTGGTGAGTGTGTGTGTGTGTGTGTGTGTGTGTGTGTGTTTGTTTGTTTGTTCCCGGTCATGAGTGTAAACCGCAGGTGGTGAGTGTGTGTGTGTGTGTGTGTGTTTGTTTGTTTGTTCCCGGTCATGAGTGTAAACCGCAGGTGGTGAGTGTGTGTGTGTGTGTGTGTTTGTTTGTTTGTTCCCGGTCATGAGTGTAAACCGCAGGTGGTGAGTGTGTGTGTGTGTGTGTGTGTGTGTGTGTGTGTGTGTGTGTGTGTGTGTGTGTGTGTGTGTGTGTGTTTGTTTGTTTGTTCCCGGTCATGAGTGTAAACCGCAGGTGGTGAGTGAAACTGATCAAATGTGTGTGTTTTGTTGGCAATCGGCACATAAGTGCACATATTGTGACCAACATCAACGTATAGTGCGCGAGTGTGTGTGTGTGTGTGTGTGTGTGTGTGTGTGTGTGTGTGTGTGTGTGTGTGTCTTTAGCTCCGCCCACTGCACTCCTCCACGAGCTCGGCTGTATTCAGAAAGAATGGGTTCAGTGTTTCTGTCTTTTATAAATATGATAAACTAAAGACTCTTGGGAGATATGAAGGATCAACACTACTCAATAGATACTCAAGAGTAACATGAGACTGTGTGTGTGTGTGTGCGCGTGTGTGTGTGTGTGTGTGTGTGTGTGTGTGTGTTATGACCCTTTAATGGGTTGGAAAACCTTGTTTACACTGAGCATGAGTCACTTTGGTTAAAAGCACCTACTAGGTAGGGATGAAACGGTATGGAAATTTCACATCACGATTATAGTGACCCAAATTATCACGTTATTAATATTATCACGGTTATTAATATTATCAAGGTTTTCTTCAAACGAGATGAAAGTGTTCAAAAAGAACAGATGCACACACTGAAAACATTTCAACAAGTTTTATATTCGAAAATCAACAAACAACAAATAACTGAAGCAGCTCTAAGCACTCTTTTTTTAAGCTAGATTATGTGGGATTTCCTTCCTTATAATGGCCGTCGTCAATAGCAACGCATAAATAATAATAATTTGGTGTAAATATAATCTCTAATATTATCTCTGTAAATATATTCTCAAGCAATATTCTCATCAGTGTTCAGCTATGATGCATTTAAATCAGCATATTGTGTATACGGTATCCTGGAGAAATAATGCATATCCATATTTCCACATGATTTGACAGTTTATTTTATTAAATATCAAAATGTGTGCATCATACCTGACACCTAGATGATCACTTTACAGTCAGTTTTATGACTGTCATTCTCTTCAAATGCTATTGAAATCTGAAACGTGTATAACATTACCAATGTTGTGTGTAGCTTTAGAGACGGTCCCTAAATTCGCAGATTTCAGCGAGTGAGCGGCGCAAACATAACTCCGGCTAATCTGAACGCCTCTGATTATGAGATATTATATTCATAAACTCAATAGAAACACGTGTGAGTGGTTATAATGTGCAACGCGATTATAACAGACGGCTTTTGAGAAGACAATAATAAGTTCAACCGCCAAATTATCCCTTAAATGTCTCCCTAGTCTTGTCTAAATTTGTTTGTTCGCTTCACGTTATTATTTCCCAGACGTAGTTTTGTTATGAGGTCAAAGTCCACTTGCCTTGCGTTCGTAGTTTTGAAGTGTTTCCTCTATTACAGCGACTTTCTTCTGTTGTTCTGCAGACAGGATGACCATCTTAGATTAAGTTTCCCTCAGGACTTTCGTAAAAGCCAAAATATGACACGCCTCAGATTTGGTCCTTTTAGAGGCTGAAAAATTTCCCGACGCTGTCATTTCATTCAAAAACAGCTTTAACAAGATTTACCGACAGTTTTCAAAATCGTAATAATCACACGCGGTTTTAATGATAATTACATTTTAAACGATATTACTAAACGTCTCTAAATTTTATCGTGAAACCGGTAATTGTTTCATCCCTACTACTAGGTAAATAATGTAAGTTTTTATTTAAAGGCGCAGTGTGTAATTACTCGACTCAGAGGCGTGTCTTGACTCGTGAGTGGGCGGAGCTTTTATTCTCTTACTCGACTCAGAGGCGTGTCTTGACTCGTGAGTGGGCGGAGCTTTTATTCTCTTACTCGACTCAGAGGCGTGTCTTGACTCGTGAGTGGGCGGAGCTTTTATTCTCTTACTCGACTCAGAGGCGTGTCTTGACTCGTGAGTGGGCGGAGCTTTAATTCTCTTACTCGACTCAGAGGCGTGTCTTGACTATTGAGTGGGCGGAGCTTTTATTATCTTACTCGACTCAGAGGCGTGTCTTAACTCGTGAGTGGGCGGAGCTTTTATTCTCTTACTCGACTCAGAGGCGTGTCTTGACTATTGAGTGGGCGGAGCTTTTATTCTGCCGCGAGTGCTTCCGCTTCTTCCGCTCATGCATGTGTGTGTGTGTGTGTGTGTTTGATCCTGTCACACACATGTGAGTGTGTTAAAGTGATGTTGTGATGTTGTCTCGGCGCTACTATGAGACACTTGTTCACACTGCAGTGAGCGAGATCATATGAGGCGGGAAAACATGGCATTCTGGGTAAATCAACAACAGCAGATTTACACAATCAGACTAAATGTGTTGAGCTGGAGAACAATGAGGAGTTTCTGTCCATCAATGATCCAAACAGTGGCTAATAAAACACATCAGATATTAGTGTTGCCATGGTTACTGCACAATAACACGCGGGGATGATGTCACTGATGGGCGGCGCACACACACTGATTTAAACTTTCACATTTGGGATAAAGTCAACACAATATATAACACTGATCTAAAGGATATTCTAATCCTAAAAAATCTTACATACTGCACCTTTAAGACCCAGATATTGCCAAAGCTGTGTGGTTATTATTTATGATTATTGTTTGACAATAAGAACATGGGCATCTGGATGGGAAATGCATAATTATTTGTTTAGGTTTTGTCTCTATGCTCATTTCAAAGCAGTTTGTTATGTTTATAATGCTTTAAGTTTTAATATAAGCATATATATATATTAATTTAAATATGTATTTTTAACCTCAAACACAATCTTGTGTTTCTGAAATGAGCAAACTCTTCGTTCTCGTGTGGTTTGTTTAAATCAGTCTCAGACCGTCTTCCTGCGCCTCCATTTTACGATGCGCCCGTGACGTTGACGGCGCTCAGATTTATGCGCGAGACGGCTCCGCCTCATAATGACCGCTCGGCGTGTTTCCGCGACAACGGGGGTCGCGACCTCATTGTGGCTGAATGCATCGTGTCATAGATGTGTTTAATTGGCGGGATGGAGAGGGTGAGGGGTGTGGCTGACCTCTGACCCCTGTTTATGAAGGGTCTTTACTGCTCGAGTGTCACTGTACTGCACCCCACACACACACACACACACACACACACACACACACACACTTCCTCTCACACACACACACACACACACACACACTGCCCCTGCCCCTAAACCTACCCATCACACACACACACACACACACACACACACTTCCTCACACACACACACACACACACACACACACACACACACACACACACACACACACACACACACTGCCCCTGCCCCTAAACCTACCCATCACACACACACACACACACACACACACACACTTCCTCTCACACACACACTGCCCCTGCCCGTAAACCTACCCATCTCACACACACACACACACACACTCACTTCCTCTCACACACACACTGCCCCTGCCCCTAAACCTACCCATCTCACACACACACACACACACTTCCTCTCACACACACACTGCCCCTGCCCGTAAACCTACCCATCTCACACACACACACACACACACACACACTTCCTCTCACACACACACTGCCCCTGCCCCTAAACCTACCCATCACACACACACACACACACACACACACACACACACACACACACACACACACACACACACACACACACACACACACACACACACACACTATACATTCACTCCATAAGTCTTCAGTGTCACATGACCCTTCAGAAATCATTGATATTAATGTGATGTCACTAACTGAAGTCTCTCTCTCTCTCTCTGTCTCTCTCTCTCTCTCTCTCTCTCTCTCTCTCTCTCTCTGTCTCTCTCTCTCTCTCTCTCTCTCTCTCTCTCTTCTCTCTCTCTCTCTCTCTCTCTCTCTCTCTCTCGCGCGCTCTCTCTCTCTCTCGCGCTCTCTCTCTCTCTCGCTCTCTCTCTCTCTCGCTCTCTCTCGCTCTCTCTCGCGCTCTCTCTCTCGCTCTCTCGCTCGCTCTCTCTCTCTCTCTCTCTCTCGCTCTCTCTCTCAGGCTGTTCCTCCAAGTCGTTCAAGCTGTACTCCCCAAAGGAGCCCCCCAACGGAAGTGCTTTCCCCCCCTTCCACCCCGGCACAATGCTGGACAGAGACGTGGGGTAAGTTGTGCCGATCTGAGTCTGAACACTGTGACTTTACACACATGCTGGTCATCTAATATTCACACGCTGGGCAGAGACTCGAGTGAAGAAGAGGCTCGATGTAAACGTTAGGCCTGTGGCGATAATCAATTAATCAATTAATCGCACAATAAAAAAAATGAGCTCGATAATTTTTCTGGACGCGATAATTTCCAGCGTCCGTTTTTATATCCATTTTTGCCAGGCGTTACATTATATGATCACGCTCTTGTCTAAATGTGACAAGACACACAAGAATGCGTTGTGTGTGTGTGTGTGTGTGTGTGTGTCTCCGTCTCATGTCCACTAATCGAGGGACACTCTGACACACACACACACACAGACACACACACACACATCAAGTTCTCTTTTGTTCTTGAACAAACAATAACAACAACACAGATAATGTTGAGTATTCTCATATTAGGAGTAGACATGTGACGTATCCAATTTTCATGTTGCGATTAATTGCTGAAGCTTTTATCACGGTATACGGTATTATCGCGATATTGAAATAAGTTGCAAAAAAAGTGTTGTCATACTATAACAGGTTTAAGAACTCTTTTTGTAATAACAAAAAAAACAATGCAATACACACATATAAAGTAACATTTGCAAACAAATATAAAGTGCAAAAGAATTAGGCTATAAAGAACAACAGGTAACACTTTACGATAAAGTCTTATTATTTAATGCATTAACTAAGATTGAGCAATAGCTACGTTTGTTACAGAAAGTATTATTTTTTGTTAATGTTAGTTAAGAAATACGACTGATCATTTCAGGTACGTTAAATAAGTTATTTTTATTTTAGTAATGTTTTAAACAGTAACTAAGAAATTAACATTAAGAATAATTAATGCTTTATTGTATTTTTCATTGTCAGTTTGATAATAATGAATTAACATTAACTAATGAAGCCGTATGTCGCAAAGCTTTACTGAACAATAACAAATAATCAAAACTTTTCTAATCTTTAGGGCATGTTGTAGTCCAGATTAAAACTTAAGTTCGAAGTTAAAAACTTCGCCAGCGCAGTTGCTTTGCTTATGGGGTTTATGGGTGTTCTTTTGATGCAGAATACAGCAGTGTTGATGGCTAAAGTATTCTTAAATGCATTATACAAATTTTAATAATTTGTAATAAATTATTATTTACGGTATTTTGAAATGTCCACGATAACAATATCGTGCATATTCATTATCGCGATATATCGCATTACCGAATATCGGCACAAGTCTAATTAGGAGTTTTACATGAGTTAAATAACGTCTTAAATTAACTGAAAGAGTTGAGAGATAATGAGATGCGCGGCTGTTCTTAAAGTGACAGTAGCACTGATGATGATGTCATTAATGTTCATCAATGAACAACGGGAACTGAGGAAAGTGCAGCTTTAATGATGATTAATCTATATTTCACTTATTATTCATGCAGTTAATAAAGCTGTTTGATAACTATTACATTTCTGTATATGTCTATCAGGGAAGGCCACGGGTAAAAATAACATTTATTATAATGGGTTTATGGAAAGATTGTTTTAAGTTCACTTTAATTAAAAGTTGTTTTAATAAATGTTGAGATTGTCATCTTTCAGTTTTACTGTAATGTAACGTCATTAATGTTTCATAGAGACATCAGTGATACTGGCCTTCATTCATAAAAACATGACAATACTACACATATTTAAAATATACTGTCTTTAACTGTTTCTACATTCATTTAGAGAGTAATTCAAATTATTGCAATAATAATAAAAAAACCCCGAATTAATCGTGCTTTTTGTTTTTGGTTGTTTTGTTCATTTATTGTGGATATTTAAAATGTTTTCCGTTTTCAGTGTTAAATAGTCTTTAAAATAAAAGTGTATTGATCTTTGAAAAGGTGTACCTGCATTATTATGCCATTATCATTATTTTAGAACGACAATATTATCGTTTATCGCGATCATTTCTTGGCCAATTTATCGTCCAGCAAAATGTATCGTGACAGGCCTAGTAAACGTGAAGCATCTTTTTGAATGAGCAGTGGAGATGTTTTAGTAGGGATGCATGATTTATCAATTTTATCAAAGTTTTCCGTCCGCTAGAGGTCGCCTGTGTTTGATGACGCCACGCAGAATCTGCAGAATAAAACCGCAAACTAACGCGGATATGATGTCATCGACAGGCCACGCCCTCCGGTAAAATAGCATCTCACCATTTACAAACAGTTGGAAACATTTGAGATATTGTAAGTACTCGACTGAACAACATATACAACACTGGCCTAGAGGTGTTTGGATATTTACTGAGAAAATCTTACATAGTGCAGCTTTAACTCATATTTTATTACCATTTTCTAAACTATAGTGAATAAACTGATGATGTGAGAATGTTGAAGGTGTCATTTTGGTGTGTGTTCATTTGTAAAATTATCATTATCAGCCGATATGTGTTATTTCCTTCCTTCATGATGGTTGAATTATGATTACAATCGCTTCAAAAAAGGAAAATACAGTGCAAGTCTGTCATATCAGCTACATAAAATCATAATGAGAACATCATAATTGTCAGGGCTATTAATGGTGAGTTTTGTTTTCAGGCTCTCAAAATGATATAAAAAATTTGGATTTTAGATTTATCATCCAATTATTGTTATCAGCCAAAAACTGAATACATTTTATCCCAGTGTTTATGGCATTTAATTCAGTGTAATATTGCTTGATCACTAAAGCTATATGCGTGTTAAAGCTGCACTATGTAAGATTTTCTCAGAAAATATCCAAACAGCGCTAGGCCAGTGTTCAGTCGAGTACTTCCAATATCCCAAATGTTTCCAACTGTTTGTAAATGATGAGAATGTTAAAAAAACGCAACACACACGCGTCTCGCGGACATCCTGTAGAATTCAACCAATCAGAAGACGACCTCGAAACTCCTGAAGTGTTTCCAGATAACTGGTGACTTCTGAGGCTGAGACCATCATTGCTGTATAAATGTAACGTTTGCTAACATTTTTATTCCAAAAACGCAATTTCTCGTATTTTAAAAATAATAAAATCATGTGTTACTTAAGGGTTTCTTTAAGTGAAACGTCATAAACACTTAGAATTCCCCTTAAATGCTGTTTTTTCACTTCAGTAATCCCTTAAAAAGCATTAAGTGTTGCATAAAAGCACTTAACGCTCATTTCCCGGTCATTTGTTTGGAAATCGTAACCTTAAGATTAACGCGTACAAAATAAGACGCCATGGCTGAATTTATGAACCAGCTGAAGATCATTATGTGCCAAGAAGAGTTTTTAAGGATAGGGAGAACCCTCTGGACCATCTTAGCCATGAAAGAATACCAGTTTGACCATCACACATCGCAACCACTGACACTGAACACTTACAGTCATGCGGACATTTCTGAACGAGATGAAGAAAAACTCATATAATTAAAGAAGTCGTTTGACGTTATAACAAGTCATTAATGTTTCATATAATAGAACCGAAGCTATAGATTGTGAATTTAAACATGTCTCGTTTACCAGCGGCTAAAGTCATGAGGACTAGCCGAGGTGAGGCTGTTCCAGGCGGGATCTCACAACATCTTTATATAGGCGCGATCTTTACAAATAAACCACCGATTTGAGCTTTAAACTACATTCTCGACTATTTCGTGACACAATAACAGTAGTATTTTTCAATTTCGCGGCCGCACACAACCACTATGAAAAGCGCAAAAGGACGCGCGTCAATTTCTCTTCAAACGCTTGCTTTATACACGTGTCCATCTCGCTTTGGACGCGCAAATGCATTCAAAGTTCAAGAGTCAAACTAGACACGAATTTGACGCTCTATTCACGTTTGGTGTGAACGCAGCATTAGTGTTAGTGTTTTGCGTATCTTTTTACGACTTTTATAACGTGAATCCAGGATCACTGTCGTGAAACACTTTAATGTTTCCCTAATAGAACCGTTTAATGAGTTAGTTCAGCCAAAACTGTAAATTGTGTGATTAATGACTGAGCCTCATGTGGTTGGACACCCGTCAGACCTCCGTTCATCTTCAGACACAAATGAAGATATTTTAGTGTAAATCTGATGCTCTGAAAGGCCTCCATTGGCTCAACTTTACACTCTCAAGACCCTTAAAAGACACTAAAGACTAAAGTTACAAAGTCCATCTCACTACAGCGGCTCTACAATAACTTTATGAAGGCGAGAATAGTTTCTGTGCGCAAAAAAACCCTAAATAACGACTAATATAGTGATGACGATTTCAAAACACGGCATCATGAAGCTTCGAAGCATTATGAATCAGTGAGTCGATTCAGCGGTTCAGAGCGTTATGAATCAGTGAGTCGATTCAGCGATTCAGAGCGTTATGAATCAGTGAGTCGATTCAGCAGTTCAGAGCGTTATGAATCAGTGAGTCGATTCAGCGGTTCAGAGCGTTATGAATCAGTGAGTCGATTCAGCGGTTCAGAGCATTATGAGTCAGTGAGTCGATTCGGCGGTTCAGAGCGTTATGAATCAGTGAGTCGATTCAGCGGTTCAGAGCGTCATGAATCAGTGAGTCAATTCAGCGGTTCAGAGCGTTATGAATCAGTGAGTCGATTCAGCGGTTCAGAGCATTATGAGTCAGTGAGTCGATTCGGCGGTTCAGAGCGTCATGAATCAGTGAGTCGATTCAGCGGTTCAGAGCGTCATGAATCAGTGAGTCGATTCAGCAGTTCAGAGCGTTATGAATCAGTGAGTCGATTCAGCAGTTCAGAGCGTTATGAATCAGTGAGTCGATTCAGCGGTTCAGAGCATTATGAGTCAGTGAGTCGATTCGGCGGTTCAGAGCGTCATGAATCAGTGAGTCGATTCAGCGGTTCAGAGCGCCATGAATCAGAGAGTCGATTCAGCGATTCAGAGCGGTATGAATCAGTGAGTCGATTCAGCGGTTCAGATCGTTATGAATCAGTGAGTCGATTCAGCTGTTCAGAGCGTCATGAATCAATGAGTCGATTCAGCGGTTCAGAGTGTCATGAATCAGTGAGTCGATTCAGCAGTTCAGAGCGTTATGAGTCAGTGAGTCGATTCAGCAGTTTGGATCGCCAAATTTCAGCAGTTTGACACGCGATCCGAATCATGAATCGACTCACTGATTCATAACGCTTCGAAGCTTCATGATGCCGTGTTTTGAAATCGTCATCACTATACAAGTCGTTATTTAGGGTTTTTTTGCGCACAGAAACTATTCTCGTCTTCATAAAGTTATTGTAGAGCCGCTGTAGTGAGATGGACTTTGTAACTTTAGTCTTTAGTGTCTTTTAAGGGTCTTGAGAGTGTAAAGTTGAGCCAATGGAGGCCTTTCAGAGCATCAGATTTACACTAAAATATCTTCATTTGTGTCTGAAGATGAACGGAGGTCTGACGGGTGTCCAACCACATGAGGCTCAGTCATTAATGACACGTTTTTGGGTGAACTAACCCTTTAAGAGATTATATGCAACACCCTTAAGTTATTCTCTTAGGTAAGGGGAAATCGCCCCTTAACTTTATACTTGAGGGAAAAACGTAAAGTGCTTTATGGTATCCAGGACTGGGCCGTATCCAAGGAAGTGGGCGGGGCTTCCGCTGTAGCAGGCGGTGGCATGCTGATAAAACACTGACTTCCTGTCTGTGATGGCTCTGCGTCTGATTGTGTGTGACATGCCAACATCATCTCATGGTCTTGTTTTGTGTTGTTTCTGCAGCCCGACGCCCATGTACCCCCCCACATACCTGGAGCCGGGCATCGGGTGAGGCTCATCTCGTCTGCTTTAACCCTGGAAGCTTTTACGGCAGGCTTTTATGCTCATATAGTCTCAAAACACACCGTGACTTTATTTAGAGGCCCAAACTGAGCAGAAATATGACATGTGGTGCAGATGCTGATATTTATACGGACTAAACGTCATGAAATACTGAATCTATAGCAGAAACTCACATAATATACATATATATGACTGGGTTCCCACGCTTCTTGAAAGTGCTTGAATTTGAGACGCACGGATTCAAGGCCTGGAAAGTTCTTGAAAAGAAACACAGGTCCTTAAAAGTGCTTGAATTAAGCATTAACTATATTTTGTTAGAGTAGCGTGTGTTATTACAAACATTAGCCTTCATGCGCTGCCAAAGCCAGAACAAAACCGCATTACTGGAGGAAGATATCTCAATATATTTCTGCTGTTCCATAAGCGACATCTACTGTCAAAAGCCCTATTCGTACGGTAATAGTTTATTGTGGGGTCGTGAGGTATTTTCATTATTGTCAGGGGTAGTCTGGGATTTTATTGCCGCCCGAATCCAGAATGTCAGTGTTTTTCTCCCACCACCTGCGTTAAAATCCCCGGCCGAATTACCTCCTGTTTATAGACAAACACCAGGACGTGTGGTGATTCCACATCTCTGAGCTTTCAAGATGAGATCACTTCAAAATTCACTGTTTATATACTTTTTGACCCCTGCAGGCCACCGTACGTTTGCGCTTTGCTGTAATTTGGAAGCATTTTAAAGATCTAGCCTTTCCTTACTGTAATGCTGGCGAGTGTTTACAAGAGCGATATATTTCATCACCCCTCCAAAAATAAAAAGAAGAAAAGCACGTAAACATCTGAAATGTACGGCAGCGATTATATCTGTTAAATATAATATATGCGCAGGTCTTAAGCCTTCAAATTGATTTTTAAAAAGGTACATGTACAGGTGATTAAGAAAATAATTTAGCATATTTTTAATGCCTAACAATTAACTTGTCCATATCTTTTCATTTAATTGGAAAACAATATTATCTCTATATTTTGATGTTTTCATTAAATAATGATTTATAAAAAAGCAAACTAAAACTAGTGTGAAATAAATGTTAAAAGCAGGAATAAGATCTGCAAACTGTATCTCTCGTTAAAACTCGCTCGCTCTTCTACACCAGCCGCTTTCCTCATTGCATTTTGTAAAATTTGAATTTTTTCCTCATTGGAAATTATATTTTAGTTGTCAGTATATGCTTTAGCGTTACTGCATTAATGATAAACACAGGTACAGTAGGTGTGTGATATATTGGCAGTAACACACACACCGTATTTGTGTGATGATGATACTGCGGGACTATTGGGGCGTCATGTCCTAAAGATCGTATATATATGAGTTTAACGCTACCATAAAGTCGTAAACATTAGTGGGAAGCTCTGGGTCTTCACGAGATGAACGCTTACAGTGGCTTCATAAATTAATGAAAAGCATAAAGCAAACACACCTGATGCACGATCTTCACCTCGCTGTGTAATTAAAGGGTTAGTTCACCCAAAACTGAAAATTCTGTCATTCTTTATGAAGACGAGAATAGTTTTTGTGCGCAAAAAACCCTAAATAACGACTTGTATAGTGATGACGATTTCAAAACACGGCATCATGAAGCTTCGAAGCGTTATGAATCAGTGAGTCGATTCAGCGGTTCAGAGCGTTATGAATCAGTGAGTCGATTCAGCGGTTCAGAGCATTATGAATCAGTGAGTCGATTCAGCGGTTCAGAGCATTATGAATCAGTGAGTCGATTCAGCAGTTCAGAGCGTTATGAATCAGTGAGTCGATTCAGCAGTTCAGAGCGTTATGAATCAGTGAGTCGAATCAGCGGTTCAGAGCGTTATGAATCAGTGAGTCGATTCAGCAGTTCAGAGTGTTATGAATCAGTGAGTCGAATCATGATTCGGATCGCGTGTCAAACCGCCAAACTGCTGAAATTTGGTGATCCAAACCGCTGAATCGACTCACTGACTCATAACGCTCTGAACTGCTGATTCGACTCACTGATTCATAACGCTCTGAACCGCTGAATCGACTCACTGATTCATAACGCTTCGAAGCTTCATGATGCCGTGTTTTGAAATCGTCATCACTATATAAGTCGTTATTTAGGGTTTTTTTGCGCACAGAAACTATTCTCGTCTTCATAAAGTTATTGTAGAGCCGCTGTAGTGAGATGGACTTTGTAACTTTAGTCTTTAGTGTCTTTTAAGGGTCTTGAGAGTGTAAAGTTGAGCCAATGGAGGCCTTTCAGAGCATCAGATTTACACTAAAATATCTTCATTTGTGTCTGAAGATGAACGGAGGTCTGACGGGTGTCCAACCACATGAGGCTCAGTCATTAATGACACAATTTACAGTTTTGGCTGAACTAACTCATTAAGCGAAAGTTTTCCGCCATCTCATTCTGACGAAAGTGACCTGAACACACATGATGTCACAAACACGAAGCATCACTTGAACGCACCATATCACACGGCTGCAAAAGGCTCTCAGCCAATCAGATTCCAGAAACAGACAGAGCTGTTATAAATATCAACATCTGCCAATATGATCTGTAGTTTTCAAACATCTAATACAATGATGGTTGAGTTATAAACCTTCATCAAAAGTGTTTTTTATAATAAATGATGATGATAATCAAGTAAACTAAAATATTACTAACAGTATCAAAGGGTCAGGGTCAAATCAGAGGTCAGATCTGACCGCAGAAACACACGAGGATAAAACCCTATCAGAGGCAGAAGAGTGTGTGTGAGGCGGGTTATCAGATCAAATATGACACAGTAGAATTAGAGCATTAATACACTCGCATTAAAACACACAGGCGCTGTGTTAGGATATGTGTTATTAAAAGCTCTACAGTGTGTGTGTGTGTGTGTGTGTGTTAACACACTCTCTCTCTCTGTCTCAGGAGACACACACCCTATGGGAATCAGACAGACTACAGGATATTTGAGCTCAACAAGCGGCTTCAGAACTGGACAGAGGTGAGCTGGATGTTCTGGCTTCCTCTATAACATCTGACAGGCTTTCTGTATCACACACACACACACACACACACACACACACACACTCACTCTCTCTCCATCGCTCTCTCTCTCAGGAGTGTGATAATCTGTGGTGGGACGCCTTCACTACTGAATTCTTTGAGGATGATGCTATGCTCACCATCACGTTTTGTCTGGAGGACGGTCCGAAACGATACAGTGAGTGTCACACACACACACACACACACACACACACATCAACATCTGTGTCCGCTCATCACAGACGTGACATTCAGTGCTCATTGCTACTTCAGATTTGCATCACTGGATGACAACCAGGGTTTCCGCGGGGTCTTAAAAAGTCTAGAATTTAAAAATCTAAATGTTAGGCCTTAAAAAGTCTTAAATTCGCAGAAATATTGAGTTCTAGGTCTTAAATCATTTTAAACAGGTCTTAATTTTCCTACATCCATGTAACGCTAGCTCTAATGCTCATTGAAATGCTCCCACAACGCTTTAGAATGTTTTTTGTTTTGTTTTGTTTTTTAATTCCGGGTGTTGTAGTTCTTTCTTTCGCTAGTCCAAATATAATTCGCTGTATTACGACTACAAATGAGACCAGCATGCATCTTATATTGCAGCCAATCAGCTTTCGTGTTATTGGCGCGAGTCTCTTTCGGATTGTACCACTGACACATAAAACAGATTTTATTCTTCAGATAATAGTCCTCCAGTTTTCGCATTTCCGCGATTACTAAATACAATAAAAAATCAACAATGCATTTTTTGAGATCCTGCATAATTCGTAATTTTACCGCAAAATAATGGCAAGATACCAAAATAAACAAGATTTATGCATTTTGTTTATTCTACTGTCATGTGTGACTATTGTGAATCTAACATAATACAGTAAATGTGCTACCCTAATTATGAAAGAAAATTCTGGAAAATTCACTTCAAATTCAGTCATTTTGATCTCAAAAATCACCCAAAAAATATCCTGGTGGGATTGAGCTATGGGGAAGTGCAAGTTTATCGATACAAGTTTATCGAATTGTTCAATTTGAATAAATAAATTTACTTTGCAAGTCATTTTGTGACTGCATTTCCTTTATAGGTCTTAAATTTAATTCATAATGGTCTTAAAAATATCTTAAGTCTTAAATTTGACTTGATGAAACCTGCAGAAACCCTGGATAACGTTCTGGTGAGTTGCGATTAGGGCGATTAACGACTATTTTTATATCGATTAATCTATTGACTAATTTATCACAATAATTGTCCAAAAGTTTACTGAAAAACATTTAACTGGCACCGTTGGCCTTCAGTAGTGTACTATAAAACAGTATAAATGTAAACAAGCCCTTGACAAAATGTAAAAAGGTACAAATTTGTAAACCGACATAACAAAAAAAGAGAAAATCAGCAAATACTTTTTATATAGAATCGTGTTGTCACGATACCAAAATGATGACTTCGATATACGATACCAGACTAAAGTACCTCAACACCGATGCTGAAGCCATACCATGGCAAAAAACTGTCAAAGTTACTGAATAATATGACAGAACTTACTATTTATTGTTTTATCATTGTTTAGGGTTAAAAAAAACGGCATGTGACAGTGTTAATTTTCGTCAACAACCTTTTTTCACTGATAAAAAAGAGACGATAAACTAGTGTTGGATGACAAAAACTATGAGGAAAACTTACTGTTATTCTGGTCAACAGATAAAGCGAGAGGAGAATAGTGATGTTAGTGAGGGTGGATTAGGGCAGAGATGGGGTCAGAACTGATGATCCAGAATCAATAACACACATTTATGCCAGACTAGTGTTTATGAACTAATGCTGATGAGTGTTTACTTTATCATGTTCATATAGTAATATGTTTTAGACGGTTGTAACAATGCATATTTTATCTCCTTATCTGAACTTGAATGAGCTCCTGCAACTGCAATAGAGGCGCAGACATTTCAAAATAAGAGTCCTGGTGTATTTCCAGCTTGTTTATAATTAAAAGTCACGCATTATATATTCGTTTTTGCTTACACAATAAACTGAATTTAATTTAATTCCCATTTAATTCATAGTCAGGAGGAAAGACCAGTATTTGACACATATTCAATAAAGTATCAGGGTTATAATAGTTCACTAAAACCATTAAAAAAATCTTCATTACTTGAAATAAATGTTAACTGAAATATAAAAAAAAAACGTGTTTGAAGCTTTAGCTTAACCTGATATGGCCTACTGACTAAAACAGAAGTACAAAGTTATAAAAACTATAGAGATGTTTTTAAAAAACAAACCAAAAAGTGAATTGAGCTCTTTCGTGTATTTTTAATGTCAAAAACAAAATGACGTCAAAATGTCAGTTCAAGTGACAGTCGGTTATGTGACGCTTAAATGCTTAATGTATTACAATTGAACTAAACTCATTAGATTTTAGGAGACTAAAACTAAAAACAATTCAGGTGACTAAAATATGACTAAAACTAAAATGGCATTTTAGTCAAAAGACTATGAATAAAACTAAATCAAAATTTGCTTTCAAAATGAGCACTGGTTCCTGCCCTGCTTCAGAATATGAGCTCCGGCCCTTTAAGAGCTGCACGGATCAAACTCACTGTAACACCCGATTTCTCACTCGACTCTGTGTAGGTTCACTAAAGACATAATGACTGCATTTACCCGAATACTCGACAGGACGGACATTTTTACATATTTTAAGATGCATGACAACTTACGAATTCAAGCGCACCGTTTGACCTAATTAATTATTCATTTGTATAGTTATATCATTTGAATAAGAGAACAACACCAATAAACATAAACATGAAAATTGTTTTATTCATTCCATCATATTGGATTTTTTTTTTTTTTTTTTTCACACCTGATGTTCTGTTAAAGACTGAATTGATCCCTTTCTCTGATCGTCTCTTCAGCGATTGGCCGGACGCTGATCCCTCGCTACTTCCGCAGTGTGTTTGAGGGCGGGGCCAACGAGCTCTACTACATCCTGAAACACCCCAAAGAGTCTTTCCACAACAACTTCGTGTCTCTGGACTGTGACCAGTGTACCATGGTCACGCAGAACGGCAAACCCATGTTCACACAGGTGTGTGTTTAATGAGTTAGTTCAGCCAAAAATGTAAATTGTGTGATTAATGACTGAGCCTCATGTGGTTGGACACCCGTCAGACCTCCGTTCATCTTCAGACACAAATGAAGATATTTTAGTGTAAATCTGATGCTCTGAAAGGCCTCCATTGGCTCAACTTTACACTCTCAAGACCCTTAAAAGACACTAAAGACTAAAGTTACAAAGTCCATCTCACTACAGCGGCTCTACAATAACTTTATGAAGACGAGAATAGTTTCTGTGCGCAAAAAAACCCTGAATAACGACTTATATAGTGATGACGATTTCAAAACACGGCCTCATGAAGCTTTGAACCGTTAGGAATCAGTGAGTCGATTCAGCGGTTCAGAGCGTTATGAATCAGTGAGTCGATTCAGTGCTTCGAAGTGTTATGAATCAGCGAGGCGATTCAGCGGTTTGGATCGCCAAATTTCAGCAGTTTGCCGGTTTGACACGTGATCTGAATCATGAATCGACTCACTGATTCATAACGCTCTGAACCGCTGAATCGACTCACTGATTCATAACGCTCTGAACTGCTGAATCGACTCACTGATTCATAACGCTCTGAACTGCTGAATCGACTCACTGATTCATAACACTCTGAACCGCTGAATCGACTCACTGATTCATAATGCTCTGAATCGACTCACTGATTCACAACGTTCTGAACCGCTGAATCGACTCACTGATTCATAACGCTCTGAACCGCTGAATCGACTCACTGATTCATAATGCTCTGAACCGCTGAATCGACTCACTGATTCATAATGCTCTGAATCGACTCACTGATTCATAATGCTCTGAATCGACTCACTGATTCACAACGTTCTGAACCGCTGAATCGACTCACTGATTCATAACGCTCTGAACTGCTGAATCGACTCACTGATTCATAACGCTCTGAACCGCTGAATCAACTCCCTGATTCATAACGCTCTGAATTGACTCACTGATTCATAACGCTCTGAACCGCTGAATCGACTCACTGATTCATAACGCTCTGAACCGCTGAATCGACTCACTGATTCATAACGCTTCGAAGCTTCATGATGCCGTGTTTTGAAATCGTCATCACTATATAAGTCGTTATTTAGGGTTTTTTTGCGCACAGAAACTATTCTCGTCTTCATAAAGTTATTGTAGAGCCGCTGTAGTGAGATGGACTTTGTAACTTTAGTCTTTAGTGTCTTTTAAGGGTCTTGAGAGTGTAAAGTTGAGCCAATGGAGGCCTTTCTCAGCATCAGATTTACACTAAAATATCTTCATTTGTGTCTGAAGATGAACGGAGGTCTGACGGGTGTCGAACCACATGAGGCTCAGTCACTAATCACACAATTTACATTTGTGGGTGAACTAACCCTTTAATGAGACGTTTCATGTCATTGTGTGTGTGTGTGTGTGTGTGTGTGTGTGTGTGTGTGTGTGTGTAACTCTGCTGGTCTCCTCAGGTGTGTGTGGAGGGCCGTCTGTACCTGGAGTTCATGTTTGATGACATGATGAGAATAAAGACGTGGCACTTCAGCATCCGCCAGCACAGAGAGCTCATTCCCCGCAGCATCCTCGCCATGCATGTCAGTTCCTCCTGCTGGATCTCAGACGTCTGATTTCACATCTGGTGTTTCATTCATGATGATGATGGTGTGTGTGTGTGTGTGTGTGTGTCTCAGGCACAAGACCCGCAGATGTTGGACCAGCTGTCCAAAAACATCACCAGATGCGGCCTGTCGAACTCCACCCTCAACTACCTCAGAGTACGAACACCACATCACATGAATCTGGACACTAGGGCTGCACGATTCATCGATTTGGCTTGTGTGCGATTATGAAAGCGATTTTAATCAAATAAATAAAAGCCCAGTGTGTCAGTGAAGAGCTGATCTGAGATCAGGAAACGCTGCTCCGTCTGAAAGCACCTCGAGTTTGAGCAACATGTGTCAAACATCTTCACAAACTAGTAATGCGTTCATAAACCTGTGGTCCAATCAAATACAGCGTTTAATAACTGGTTTTAACTCTCTTCATATCGTCAGTGGAGCTGATGTGGCTTCTCATCACAGAATGTCCATCAGCACTGCATACTTTATTATTATGAAAATACCCCAGAAGGCTTGAAGAACTCAAACACCATATCTTGTCGCGTGTTTATTATCTTCATGTTTAATCAGTCAAAGCGCTTCTATCTTCCTTTTATTCAGCTACAGCGCTATAGCTTCACATTAGGGATTACAAACGATTACTTCTCTGACGCAAATGTGCCGTTTTGCTCGAGGGCGCCCTCTGGCCTCCAGTATGAATGAGAATTTTGGGTAGAAAATAAGAAAAATAAAACTTCACTCTAAATAAATAAATGTTTATGAAAATCCATATGTTTTTCTTCAATGTACAGGAGTTGTAATCCCCACAGTGGATGCTTAAGAGGCTCATATTTCATATTAATAGACTTTAAGAAATTGATATCACAGATAAAAAGCACAGATTTGTATAATAATTGTTTTTTTTTTAATGATTTTTAGTCATAGGCTGTCTGCATACTAACAGGTAACCCATAATTTTTAGTTTTCTGTAAAATATAAATATTATTATACTGTTGTATTTATTCTTAAATTCTCTATTTTAATTTTTAATAATGAATGTTATGGTAATAGTAACATTTCTTATTTTTATTTAGTAATAATAATAATAATAATCATTATTATTATTATTAGTCACATTAATATTAGGGCTGTCAAAAAATAATCGTGATTAATCGCATCCAAAATAAAAGTTTGTGTTTACATAATATATGTGTGTGTATTTATATATAAATAATAATTAACAGAGTACACACAAAGCATGTATATATTAAAGAAAGAAATGTTATTTTTATATAGAAAACATTTTTATTTATATATATTATAGATTATATAAATGTATATACATGCAAATATTTCTTAAATATATACATGAATGTGTGTGTGTTTATATATAAATAATAATTAACAGAGTACACACACATATATTATGTAAACACAAACTTTTATTTTGGATGCGATTAATCGCGATTAATCTTTTGACAGCCCTAATTAATATATAAACGCAAAATGTTATATACACACTTTTCACTTTAAAAAAAAGTATAAATAATAATAATAATAATCGCAATCGCAATTTTAACCAGAATAATCGCAATTAGATATTTTCCCCAAATCGTGCAGCCCTACACTTGAAAACACAAGCGTCTCACCTTCTCTCGTGTGTGTGTGTGTGTGTGTGTGTGTGTCAGTTGTGTGTGATCCTGGAGCCCATGCAGGAGCTGATGTCCAGGCACAAGACGTACAGTCTGAGTCCCCGAGACTGTCTGAAGACGTGTCTGTTCCAGAAGTGGCAGCGGATGGTGGCTCCTCCAGGTGAGGAACGTTGTGTCTGTTGTGCCGCCGGGGATTCTGGGAAGTGTAGTTGAGCTGGTGTGTGTCTCTCCGCAGCCGAGCCGGCCAGACAGGCGCCCAATAAACGGCGGAAGCGCAAGATGTCGGGCGGCAGCACCATGAGCGCGGGCGGAGGAACAAACAACAACACCAACAGCAAGAAGAAGAGCCCGGCAAACAGCTTCCCTCTGTCCAGTCAGGTCCCGGTGAGCGGCCAATCACATCGCAGGACAACATCTGTTCACACTAAATGACTATGAGCGTGATATTGCTCATGTATATGAAGCGGCTTTCATTCTTCGGCTCAATCATATATTCATGCAGGGCTCCAGATTGCGACTAAATGGTCGCATCTTGCGACTAAAATTTAAGAGTGTGCGACCAGTAAATTTGGCTGCTGTCGGTACTGGAGAAATTAAGAAAATACACTTACTAATTATAATTGATAGACGTTATATCCGGCAAATTCTATCTTTGCCAGCCGTTTCTATATGAGATCATATTAAACCATTTATCCGTGATGCATTTTTGCCATTCGCAATCCAGAAGAGAGAAAGCGAACACACACCACAGTCAGCTTATGAGTGACGATGGCCAAGAGAACTACACAAAAGTTTAGTCTGCTTAAACTTTAGGGATGTGCTGTGATATTAATCTAATTTTATTTTCGATTTCGGCTTCCAAGAATTATAAAAAGATGGAATGAGGTAAAACTATTCCTACATCCTTCCCTTCACAGCCGCTGTCATTTCTCCTTAAACCTAAACTTATCGTCAGATTCAGTGATTGTTGTAAACTGCAGTCTCTACTGTTGCTAAACTGCGGGATGTGTTTGATAATAAAGAGATATTAAATGCACAATAATCCGCGCAAGAGACGCTGTTTCCAACTTCAAGGCGGCTTATGTGTGTGCGCTGCGAAATGGACCGACTTGCACTTTATATTTTAGGCTTTGTGTGCGCGTCTAAACCATCAAATAAACAACAAATAGCCGGTGTCAAAATGACCGGATTGAAGAGTAGTTGCTATAGTAGAATATGATATTATTAGTTCTACATTCGATCGGTCTTAAAGGGGCAGCGTCTGATAAACCTGCTGACGATTGAGCCATTAATTCGAATCGAACAAAAGGCAAAGAGTAAATATTCACATCTCTTGAATTAATAACTTTAGCTTTTATAAGCATTAATCTATCAATGTATACAGTGAAAACTATGCAGTGTTATTTTACATTTCATTGCTTTATTAGATTTCTTTGCAGGTTTGTTCTTTACTGTAATATTAATGTTAGCAGATCTTCCGAATGCTGCACACTGGTCCATTTACACACAGATGTTTTATATTTTTGTTCAAACTTTGCGGTTTCTTTTGCTTTAGATATTTTACTTTTCAGATTATAAAGCCATGTTAATTATGTTCTTAATTATGTGGGGGTTTTTTTGTAAAAAAATAAAATAAAGTATAATAAAAAGAACCGGTAAGAATACTGTTAAAGTAGCGGATTGATAAGCAGTATCGGTATGAGTAGTAATACCGTTAAAACCTTAACGATGCCGATCCCTATTAGTAATACAGTGGACATTAGCAGATTTGCTTAGCATGTTGATTTACGGTGCGCGCCCCTAACATTTCTGGTTGTGCCCCTAAAATGTTCAGTTGGGGGCCATTGTGCTCCTAGAGAAGACAGTTAGTCTGGAGCCCTGGATTCATGGGAGAAAAAACATCTCTCAAATCTGACTTGCGTGAATAAATCGTGCTATTCGCGTTTAATTGGACGCTTGATCATCTCGAGTTTACTCACTTCATTCATGCGTGACATTCACTTCCCAACATGGGAGGGGCTTCTGCCAGCGGCTCCAGACGAAACCAGCGCCACAAGTTCAGAAACACAGATCGATAGCTAAACGCTAATGCCCAAATGACAAAATATTGATAGTAAGGGGGAGTAACATCCAATCAAAGTCAGGTGTCAGTCATTATTTACCTGTTTTTTCATATTAATGTCTAGAACTCCAAAACTAAATGAGATATTTTCACCAAAATTAACACACACATGTATGGGCTCACTATGATGACACATAAAAAAATGGTAGGATTGTGCCACTTGGTGGCGCTATAATAGAACAAAACATGAAATTCCCATTGACCACAATGCAATATTATGATATAAAATGCTATGCTTCACAAATGAATTGGTGAATCATTACGATAGCACCATCCTTTAAGCTAAAGGTTTCAAAACAGCACCGCCATGTGGTCCATACTTATAATGAAAGGCTGTATCTCTGCAATATTGACACTATATTGACACTATATTGACACTATATTGACACTATATCGACACTATATTGACACTATATTGACACTATATCGACACTATATTGACACTATATTGACACTATATCGACACTATATTGACACTATATTGACACTATATTGACACTATATTGACACTATATTGACACTATATTGACACTATATCGACACTATATTATATTGACACTATATTGACACTATATTGACACTATATTGACACTATATTGACACTATATTGACACTATATTGACACTATATTGACACTATATTGGCACTATATTGACACTATATCGACACTATATCGACACTATATTGACACTATATTGACACTATATCGACACTATATTGACACTATATTGACACTATATTGACACTATATTGACACTATATCGACACTATATTATATTGACACTATATTGACACTATATTGACACTATATTGACACTATATTGACACTATATTGACACTATATTGGCACTATATTGACACTATATCGACACTATATCGACACTATATTGACACTATATTGACACTATATTGACACTATATTGACACTATATTGGCACTATATTGACACTATATCGACACTATATCGACACTATATCGACACTATATCGACACTATATCGACACTATATCGACACTATATTGACACTATATTGACACTATATTGACACTATATTGACACTATATTGACACTATATTGACACTATATCGACACTATATGGACACTATATGGACACTATATGGACACTATATTGACACTATATCGACACTATATTGACACTATATTGACACTATATTGACACTATATTGACACTATATGGACACTATATTGACACTATATCGACACTATATCGACACTATATTGACACTATATTGACACTATATTGGCACTATATTGACACTATATTGACACTATATTGGCACTATATCGACACTATATGGACACTATATTGACACTATATTGACACTATATCGACACTATATTGACACTATATCGACACTATATCGACACTATATTGACACTATATTGGCACTATATTGACACTATATTGACACTATATTGACACTATATTGACACTATATCGACACTATATTGACACTATATTGACACTTATATTGACACTATATTGACACTATATCGACACTATATTGACACTATATTGACACTATATTGACACTATATTATATCGACACTATATTATATCGACACTATATTGACACTATATTGACACTATATTGACACTATATCGACACTATATTGACACTATATTGACACTATATTGGCACTATATTGACACTATATTGACACTATATTGACACTATATTGACACTATATCGACACTATATTGACACTATATTGACACTTATATTGACACTATATTGACACTATATCGACACTATATTGACACTATATTGACACTATATTGACACTATATTATATCGACACTATATTATATCGACACTATATTGACACTATATTGACACTATATCGACACTATATCGACACTATATTGACACTATATCGACACTATATTGACACTATATCGACACTATATTGACACTATATTGACACTATATTGACACTATATCGACACTATATTGACACTATATCGACACTATATTGACACTATATCGACACTATATTGACACTATATTGACACTATATTGACACTATATCGACACTATATCGACACTATATTGACACTATATCGACACTATATCGACACTATATCGACACTATATCGACACTATATTGACACTATATCGACACTATATCGACACTATATTGACACTATATTGACACTATATCGACACTATATTGACACTATATTGACACTATATCGACACTATATTGACACTATATTGACACTATATTGACACTATATCGACACTATATTGACACTATATCGACACTATATCGACACTATATTGACACTATATCGACACTATATCGACACTATATTGACACTATATCGACACTATATCGACACTATATCGACACTATATCGACACTATATCGACACTATATTGACACTATATCGACACTATATTGACACTATATTGACACTATATTGACACTATATTGACACTATATTGACACTATATCGACACTATATCGACACTATATCGACACTATATCGACACTATATCGACACTATATTGACACTATATTGACACTATATTGACACTATATTGACACTATATTGACACTATATTGACACTATATCGACACTATATCGACACTATATCGACACTATATCGACACTATATCGACACTATATCGACACTATATCGACACTATATCGACACTATATTGACACTATATTGACACTATATTGACACTATATTGACACTATATTGACACTATATCGACACTATATCGACACTATATCGACACTATATCGACACTATATTGACACTATATCGACACTATATCGACACTATATCGACACTATATCGACACTATATTGACACTATATTGACACTATATTGACACTATATTGACACTATATTGACACTCTGCTTTGATGTATTGACACCAATCTTTGCAGGTGTCATTGTTCCCTTATTCTGAACCACACCATATTCAATTCAATTCAATTCAAATTTATTTGTATAGCGCTTTTCACAATACACATTGTTTCAAAGCAGCTTTACAGAAAGTGCATTTCATAGATGTACAGTAAAAATGTTAGAAAGATAATGTTAAAGAATAATGTTCGAAAAAGTTAATCAATCGTGTATTAATTTAGGCCATAACAACGCTGGCGTGGAGTCGTCTCTTCACAGGTGTCGGGGCATCTGAAGTCTCCATGAGAGGCTGGATACAAACTGGAGCTGATGAACTATTTACCTCAGGACTAGTGTCCCGAGATGACAACAGAAAAGCAGATGGGAAATGATTAGCGTAGCTGCTGTTCAGAATATTATATTAATGCTTTTGATCCGATTTAACTGTAGTATAAAAAGATAATTATAATGTGAATGCTTGGCTAAAGAGATGCGTCTTTAATCTAGTTTTAAACTGGGACAGCGAGTCTGAACCTCGAACAATATCCGGAAGACTATTCCAGAGTTTAGGAGCTAAATGTGAAAAAGCCCTCCCTCCTTTAGTGGACTTAGATATCCTAGGAATGACCAGAAGCCTCGAGTTTAGTGATCTTAAAGAGCGCGATGGATTGAAGATCCGTTAAATACACTGGAGCTAAACCATTTAGGGCTTTATAGGTCAGTAGCAATACTTTGTAATTGATACAGAACTTAACAGGTAACCAGTGTAGAGATGATAAAATTGGTGTTATATGATCATATTTTCTTGACCTAGTAAGCACTCTAGCAGCTGTGTTTTGGACTAACTGTAGCTTGTTTATTGATGATGCAGGACAACCAGCTAATAAAGCATTACAGTAATCTAATCTCGAGGTCATGAATGCATGAACTAACTTTTCTGCATCAGAGATAGATAGCATGTTACGTAGCTTAGCAATGTTTCTAAGATGGAAAAATGCCGTTCTTGTAACATATGAAATATGATTTTCGAATGTCAGGTTGCGGTCTAATATAACACCCAGGTCTCTTACTGTAGTGGATAAAGCGACAGGACATCCTTCCAAGGTAAAATTGTATTGCGAGAGGTTTTGTGGGCAGTTTTTTGGACCAATAAGTAACACCTCCGTTTTATCTGAATTTAATAGCAGAAAATTACACGTCATCCAGTATTTAATATCAATTTCGTAACTGTGCCACCTATTGGTTGAAAGTGATAAATCATTATTATTGACTGTATTTATAATTTTACAATTTAAAATGACCTTAATAGGTGTTTAATTGCTCATTGTTGCAGTTGATCTGACACTGTCCGCTGTTTTGGCATGTCTTGTCTTTGGCCCTGATAATGTCTGCTTGCAGATATATTTATTAATTGTATTATTGTGGTAATGTGTGTGTGTGTGCAGGATGTGATGGTGGTGGGCGAGCCCACTCTGATGGGCGGTGAGTTCGGAGACGAGGACGAGCGTTTGATCACTCGGCTGGAGAACACACAGTTTGACGCAGCCAATGGGATCGAGGACGAGGACAGCTTTAATAACTCGCCTGCACTGGGAGCAAACAGCCCCTGGAACAACAAGCCTCCATCCAGCCAGGAGAAGAACGACAACCCCACCTCTCAGGCGTCTCAGTGAGGGGGCGGAGCCACAGGGGGCGGGGCCACAGCGGTGTCCGGCGGCCAATGGGAGGAGAGCGTTCGCAGATCGACTGCAGAGCGTCTCTTCCTGTCAGCAGAGGACACACACACACACACACACACAGGACAGTTCGTGGTTTTGTTGGCGTTTTATGAGAACACGTAAACCGCCAACAACACACACACACACACACACACACATCCAGCTCCTGTTTTACCCCAACACTCATTTTGCCTGAAGAAAATCTTTATTTTGTAATATTAATGGTATTTTAGGAGGTCAAAAACACTACTGTGATCATAAACCTGCAGATGCGTCAGTCATGCTAACTCGACGGGCAAAAGGCCTTGGGGTGACCCGCGAGCTGGGCCGCTCTCTGATTGGTGGAGAGCGGTATGGAGAGTTTATCCGTGTTTTATACTTTTTCTTTCTTTGCCGACGTTGAAAGCTGCAAACCAAGGAGTTCCTGACCCGTCAGATTGTGCTGGTTTGTGTTGTTGCGTTGGCGAGGGGCGTTTAGTGTGGCGCTCGCTTGATTTGTGTACTTGTGCTTGTATATTTAAGGTAGTAGCAGAGTTTCTGTATAACTGTATTGAGATGTGTATTCCTCCTTAGAGCTACATAAAGCCATCCTGATCTAACGTGTGTGTGTGTGTGTGTGTGTGTGTGTGTGTGTGTGTGAGAGGAGAGAAACACACACGCTTTACTGTGTGTGTGTGTGTGTGTGTGGTCGGGATCAAGGGCACGGTGTGTGTGTGTGAGTTCACCAGACGCTTCACACATGTTTGGTTCTGTTTCAGGGAGACGGACACACACACACACACACACACACACACACACACACACACACACACACACACACACACACCTGATAATGCTGAAGCCTTGAACTCAGTTTTTGTACGATTTGATTTCTCTCTCTCTCTCTCTCTCTCTCTCTCTCTCTCTCTCTCTCTCTCTCTCTCGTTCTCTCTCTCTTCTCTCGTTCTTCTCTCTCTCTCTCTCTCTCTCGCTCTCTCTCTCTTCTCTCTCTTCTCTCTCTCTCTCCTCTCTCCTCTCTCTCTCTCTCTCTCTCTCGCTCGCTCGCTCTCTCTCTCTCTCTCTCGATCTCTCTCGCTCTCTCTCTCGCTCTCTCTCTCTCTCTCTCTCTCTCTCTCTCTCTCTCTCGCTCTCTCTCTCTCTCTCTCTCTCTCTCTCTCTCTCTCTTCTCTCTCTCTCTCTCTCTGACCAGCCGAATCATTCTGAGTGAACTCCAGGTCTGCACTTGCGATTGAAACAAACCCCTGTAGATTCCCCTGTTTGATATAACTTTGTTTTCTTAATTTCTGCCCTTGATTAAATTAATGTATGGAACCAATAAAATATGAATTTTCACTTTAAGGATTTCGGGCTCTGTGTGGTTTAGTGATCAACCGCTTCTCTCTGATCTACTGTTGAAGCTTCTGTGTCCGACGTTCGGTTAACGTTAAACGGACGATCAAAGCTACCATTCATTGAGGGGGTCAAAACTTTAATGGTGCGTTCACACCGGCGAGTGATTTACATTTTAAGTCAATGCAGAGAAGTGAAATGGCATTCTGAGGCGCGATTCGCGCTATTGAGGCGGCGAGATTCGCGCAATTGAGGCGGCGAGATTCGCGCAATTGAGGCGGCGAGATTCGCGCTATTGAGGCGGCGAGATTCGCGCTATTGAGGCGGCGAGATTCGCGCTATTGAGGCGGCGAGATTCGCGCTATTGAGGCGGCGAGATTCGCGCAATTGAGGCCGCGCGAAGGACGCGAATTGAGCGTTTGGAACGCGCGAATCGCTCAAGTTGAAAAATCTGAACTTTGGCGGATATTTCGCGCCGCGTTAACCAATCAGGAGCTTGCTCTAGTAGTGACAACAATGAGGAGAAAATCTGTATATTAATATCTGGTTCAGACAATATGATTATCACTGTGATAACATTAAATGACATGAAACACAACCCAGTCTCTTTTTGTTAAATGCCAGTTTATGTTTGATCAATAATACAAAAGTATGAGTAATGTATAACAAGCTATACATGAAATAAAGCAAACAATTCAGTCAAACATTCACAGTCAGTGCTAGTCGGCTAACGTTACAACTGCAACGTACAGTTATAGCCTAAAAATATACAGTAATGAAACTTCTCTTTGCCTTCAGACTAAACGATTCGCCAGGGAACAAATTATAGATCCATGAGAGCAAAGATCGGCCGTTACAAGACGAATTATAGCTCGAGACACACCACAGAGACATCAGAGCCATCTTATAAATAAACCACTGATTTGAGCTTTAAACAACTACATTATAATAATAATAATAATAAACATTTATTTGTATAGCACTTTTCATACATAAATGCAACTCAAAGTGCTTCACAAACATAAAAACAAATAATAGGAAAACAAATTCACACAACATCAATATAAAAGATTAAACAACAAAAGCAGCATACGATTCAAAATGTAAAATAAAAGGTAAAGAAATTGACAATGTCACCTCAATATCAGTAATAAAACCTTCACACAATGTTTTAATTCTGATAAGCAGCTTTAAAAAGATACGTCTTAACCTGCCTTTTAAAAATATGAATGCTTGGAGCCTCTTTTACTTCATTAGGCAGAGAATTCCAAATATTTGGAGCATAGTGACTAAAAGAAGTACCACCATCGTTTATAATTCACTGAATAATGTGCCAGAAGATTAGCGCTAGAGGATCTCAAACTACGATCTGGAACATTATCTTAACAGACAGTCAGAAATATACAGAAATATATATATATATTATCAACTGAAAAAGTCTTAAAACTATGTTTTGTCACACATTAACAGTAGATATTAACAAAAAAAAGACGTGTAAACACAGCCCATGTCAGACATTTCTCAACGAGACGAGCTGCTGGCGGAAGCCCCGCCCATGAGGAGAATCCGCGTCTGTTGTGCAGTGAATGTCACGCGCGAGTAAACTCAAAATGTACACGCGTCCACCTTTATTCGCGCGAATCGCGTCCGGTGTGAACGCCACATAACACAGTCACTCTAATAGTGTAGCAACTACCATAGGACACACTAGCAACATGATCATTTATGTTAAAACATGTTAGCAAAAAATGCTAATTCATGTTAGCAACATGTTAATTCATGCTATCAATATGCTACTTCATGGTAACAACGTTAAAACATGCTATCAATATGTTAAATCATGATAACGTTAAAATATGTTAGCAAAACATGCTAAATCATGTAAGCAGCGTGTTCATTAATGTTAACAAACGTGTTAGCCGCATGCTAATTCATGGTATCAACATGTTAAAACGTACTAGCAACATGTTAGCAAAACATGCTAAATCTTAAGCAACATGCTAATTCAGGTATCATGTGAAAATGTGCTAGCAAAATGTTAAATTGTGTGAAAAAATGGTAACATGATGTTGGCAACATGTTAAAACATGCTACCAACATTAATTAATGTTAACAAGTTACATAATGTTAGCAATGTGCTAAAACATGTTAACAATGCTAATTCGTGTTAGTAACTCATAATAGTGTGTTCGTGCTTCATCTATCACTGGCAGCGCCTAGCGAACTAGCATAGGACACGCTAACAACATGATAATTTATGTTAACATGCTAGCAAAACATGTTAAATCATGTTGGCAGCATGTTAAATCATGATAACGTTAAAAAGCATGCTACCAACGTTAAATCATATTAACAACACGTTACATAATGTTACCAATAAGCTAAAATATGTTAGCAATGTGCTAATTCCTGTTAGTAGCTAATAGAGTGTTCGCGCTTCATCTATCACTGGCAACGCCTAGCAACTACCATAGGACACGCTAGCAACATGATCATTTATGATAAAACATGTTAGCAAAACATGCTAAATCACGTTAGCAACATGTTAATTCATGCTATCAATATGCTAATACATGCTAACTACGTTAAAATGTGCTAGCAGGATGTTAAATCATGATAACGTTAAAAAATGCTCGCAAAACATGTTAGAAACATGTGTGAAAATGTCAATTGATGCTAGATATGTGGTAAAAAATGCCAGCACATGCTAATTCATGTTAAAACAATGCTAGCAAACAGGTTAAAATATGTTTATTAATGCTAACAATGTGTGAAAAATGGTAGCAACATGTTACCAAGATACTAATTTATGTTAGCAACATGACAAAACGTTAATCCATCCTATCAGTGTTAAAACATGCTAGCCATTTGTTAAATCATGCTAGCAAAATGGTAAAACATGTTAATTAATGCTAGCAACATGATAAACCATGTTAGCAATGTGTTAAACAATGCAAACCTGTTAAACTA
>NC_137112.1:1548253-1550753 GCF_949357685.1 Gobio gobio | reverse complement strand
GAAAGCTGATAACTGATAATTCTTTATATTTGAAAGCCGATAACTGATAATTCTGTATATTTGAAAGCCGATAACCGATAATTCTGTATATTTGAAAGCTGATAACCGATAATTCTTTATATTTGAAAGCCGATAACCGATAATTCTTTATATTTGAAAGCCGATAACCGATAATTCTTTATATTTGAAAGCCGATAACCGATAATTCTGTATATTTGAAAGCTGATAACCGATAATTCTTTATATTTGAAAGCCGATAACCGATAATTCTTTATATTTGAAAGCCGATAACTGATAATTCTTTATATTTGAAAGCCGATAACCGATAATTCTTTATATTTGAAAGCCGATAACCGATAATTCTGTATATTTGAAAGCTGATAACCGATAATTCTTTATATTTGAAAGCCGATAACTGATATATTGGCCGATAAATCTAAATACAAATTTGAATAAACTTTGAGAGCCTGATTTACAAAAACAAAAGGCTCCCCATTAAAAGCCATGACTCAAACACTTCAACATAAATCAGAAATACATGTTTTTACTCCTATGTCCAACTTACTTTATATATATAAAAAAAAAAATGGTAACACTTTACAATAAGGTTTAATTTTTGTTAGCATTAGTTAACCAACAATGAATGAGCAAAACTTCAACAGGATTTATTAATCTTCGTTCATGTTAATCTTAACATTTTCAGATGCAGAGTTGTGTGTGTTAACACTGATAATAAACACAAACATTTATTACTATCATTAACACAGGTTAGTGTTCTCTGTTTGTTCGTGAAAGTTATAGCTAATAAGTTATAATATACCTAAAAAATGCAAACAAGTTATTGGACATGAGGCTGCAGAATAAAGAATCAGAATTAAATAGCCTCCGCACAGACAATAAGGAAATGGTTTTAATCAAACCGTATTGTTGATGGAAATGATACGAGAACAATAAAAGTTCTAGTTATTAAAAATAACGCTTGTGTTTTTGAAAATAAAAAAGTTGAATATTACAGTAATAGTAAACATCTTTAATATTAGTCTATTAGGAATAATGTTGCTGGAGAGAATGAACCGTAAACTGAAGCGCTAGAAGGTTCATTAACAACTAAACGCATCATAAATGAGAACAATCAGATATTTATACTAAATAAATATAATATTACAACTTATATTAGCACAAACTCCCGCACAGATGAAGGCCTATAACTCTGAGATGATCACGGTACAGTGAAGACTTCACCAAACGCATTCTATAGGACATTAATCAGATGTTTATGCTACAGAAACATAATATTGCGACTAGCATATGCTTAAAATGAGCGAATGCTCAAGCGAGCTGGACTGAGCTGGTCATGAAGGCTCGTCTTCAACGCTCTTTTACAGCCATATTCTCATGATCAGATGATGGAGATTATATGTTAGACTTGCGCTGCACATAACTGGATTTTCCTTTTCGAAGTGATGCCAATCATATTTAGAGCAATTCAAACTCCTCATGGTGGACAGAGCGTCTGTCTCAGATGAAGAAATATTACAGAATCTATCGGCTCGACTATATCGCTCACACTTTCTCACTGGACCGATAACAATAACATCAAAAATAATAATTTATTGGCCGATAACGATATGTTGCCGATATATCGTGCATCCCTAGTTTTTAGTTTTCATGTTTAATTTTATTTATTTAATTTCATCATGTGATTTATAATTTCTATATATATATATAACATATTTAGGGTTCATTTTTTTTGTTTTTATTTATTTCCAGTTAATAATTTATTACAGTGCCAATAAGTCAACATTTGTATTTTAACTAATATTTATATTTTATTTTATTTATTATTTATAAAGTAAATAAATACTAACAAAATGTGCAGAATAATAACTTAATATGCAAATAAAATGTACATTAAATTCCAGAATTTCCCAAAATGAAGCTTTTAAACTCATAAATAAAAGTCTTATAATTAATCAATAATTAACATCATTATTTATATAATCAGATTATAATAATAATAATAATAATACATTTTATTTGGCCGACGCCTTTCTGAGTACCCAAGGACATCTTACATATATCAACAGTCATAAAAGAATGAAATACATTAAAATACATTACATTCATAGTAAAATATGTACCCAATAATATAAATCTGATTAGTGCTAAAAGCGCCAAAATATAATATTTAAATAAAGTGTCAGGAGGGTTACAAGGGCACTGTACAACTAAACTGTTTTACAGATTAAAAGCTTTCTTGAAGAGATAGGTCT
Organism: Gobio gobio; assembly: GCF_949357685.1. NCBI lineage: Eukaryota > Metazoa > Chordata > Actinopteri > Cypriniformes > Gobionidae > Gobio > Gobio gobio. The sequence goes on along the minus strand of NC_137112.1, from coordinate 1,548,480 downwards.
TTAACAATTTTTTAAATGAATTGACTGAATCTGCCTGTCGAATGTGGGAAGGAAGGGAATTCCAAAGTCTTGGAGCAGCACAACTGAAGGCCCTAGCCCCCATGGTAGAGAGTCGAAATTTGGGGGTGACAAGGAGGCCAGTCGAGGAAGAGCGGAGGGAACGTGCAGGGACGTATTCTGACAAGAGGTCAGAAATGTAGCTGGGTGCAAGATTATGGAGTGCTTTG
>NC_137112.1:1533253-1535753 GCF_949357685.1 Gobio gobio | reverse complement strand
ATCCATGTCATTAGAATCAATGAATCCATGGAATTAGACACAACGTGCACACATGGGCAGGCCAATGTTTTTTTTTTTTTTTGCGCTGATGGCGGTGACGATCTCAGACCCGCGGTAGGCGTCACGTGACCGCGGTAATGCGGTAACCGGCCCAGCCCTAGTGTGTGTGTGTGTGTGTGTGTGTGTGTGTGTGTGTGAGCGCAGTGCTGAGGGTGTGTGTGTGTGTGTGTGTGTGTGAGCGCAGTGCTGAGGGTGTGTGTGTGTGTGTGTGTGTGTGAGCGCAGTGCTGAGGGTGTGTGTGTGTGTGTGTGTGTGTGTGTGTGTGTGTGTGTGTGTGTGAGCGCAGTGCTGAGGGGGTGTGTGTGTGTGTGTGTGTGTGTGAGCGTGTTTGTGTGTGTGTGTGTGTGTGAGCGCAGCACTTAAGTGTGTGTGGTGGCTGTAAGTCATGTGTTCTCCTTCCAGACCCCAGCAATCACGTGTTCCTGATCATCAATAACATCGATGGGCCGATGCTGAGGGGCAGTAGGACCCAGCAGGCACTGGGGCAGCTGGCGGCGGTTCCCAACATGCACCTGCTGGCCTCCATCGACCACATCAACGCCCCTCTCAGTCAGTCTCCGGCTTTAGCTTTAGCTTTAGCATGAGGAAGCTCGTCTCTGACACGGAATACAGTTAAAGCTCATTTTGCAAAAAACTTGCAATTGCAAGAAATAAAGCCAGTATTGATGTAAATGAAACGCAACAGTGAGACGATGTCAGAATAACATTACAAACTCGCAAGTGCAAAGAAAAACATCAGATTTGTGAAAATTAAAGGCGCGATTGCAAGAAATTCAGAATTGCGAGGGAAAAAATGCAGAATTCAAAAAATAATAATACGTCCAAATTGTAAGATATTAATTAAATGTAATAGCGAGAACATTTTTTAAAATTGTGAGGGAAGAAACGTCAGAATTGGGGGAAAAAACTTGCAATAGTACGAAAAAACATCAGAATTAAATGTGCAATTAAGAGAATTAATGGCAGAATGGCATGATTAACATTAATCATAACAGCGAGAAAAAATGATAAACTTAACAAAAATAAACTTGCAATTGAGAGGAAAAAAAGTCTGAATTGTAAGATACAAATTAAACACTAAATAACAAAAAAACCATCAGAATTGTGAGATATAAATCAAACATAATAGCGAGGAAAAAATAAAAACAACAACCTTGCAATAGCGAGATTAAAATGTCAATTGCGAGGTAAAAGAATGTTAAAAATAAAAAATGTTCGTTTTTAATATAAATGCGCAATTGTAAGAAATAACATCACAATGGCACGATATAAATTAAACGTAACTTGCAATTGCGAGATATAAATGAAACACAATAGCGGGAATCAACGCCATAATTGCGGAAAAATAAACTTGCCTGTACAAACTTGCAATTGCGAGAAATAATGTCAGAATCGCTTTATTAAACGTGCAATTGTGAGGAAAAAACTTTTGAATTCTGAGATATAAATTAAACGTAATAGTGAGGAAAAATGTAAGAATTGCATTACAAGCTTCAGATTTGAGTTCAGATTTGCGACAATTAAACACGCAATTGCGGGAAATTCAGAAATTTCAGAATTGCGTGATATAAATTAAACGTAACGGCGAGTAAAAAATTTTTAATTGCGAAAAATTAAATGCGCAGTTACGAGAAATAACGTCAGAATGGTGTGATTTAAATGAAACACAATAGCGGGAAAAAAATTCAGACTTTCGAGGAAAAAAAACCCTCCAGCCATTGTGAGGAAAAAAGTCAGAATTGCGAGATATAAATCAAACATAATAGTGAGATAAAATGTCATAATTCCGAGAGAAAAAAACGTGCAATGGCATGAAAAACGAAAATTTTAAATTAAATGCGCAATTGCAAGAAATAAAGTCAGAATGGCACAATATAAATTAAAAGTAACAGCGAAAAAAAAAAGTCAGAATTGTTACAAACTCGCAATTACAAAGAAAAACATCTGATTGCAAAAATTAAAGGCGCGAAATTCAGAATTGTGAGAGAAATACGTCATAATTGTGAGATATAAATTAAATATGGAAAATGTTGGAATTATGATGGGAAAAAATTTCAGAATTAAATGTACAATTAAGAGAAATAACGACAGAATGGCACGATTTACATTAAATGTAATTGCGTAAAAAATGTCAGAAATGTGAAAAAATAAACTCAATTGTAAGATATAAATGAAACGCTAAATAGCAAGAAAATAAAACATCAGAATTGCAAAAGTTAAACTGCAATGGCGAGAAATAATCAGAATTGTGAGTAAAACTCAAACATAATAGCGGGGAAAACTTGCAATAGCATGAAAAACGAAAATTTCAAATAAAATGCGCAGTTGCAAGAAATAACGTCAGAATGGTACAATATAAATTAAACGCAACAGCGAGAATTTTTTTCAGAATTGCGAGATATAAATTAAGCACAATAGCGGGAAAAAATAAACTTGCATT
>NC_137112.1:1513253-1525753 GCF_949357685.1 Gobio gobio | reverse complement strand
ACGACAACCCGTCAAAATAAAAGTCCAGTTTAACAGTAATTGTGACAGGATTAATGTTGTACAGAAGAGCTACGTCTCAATTTAATAATAATATATGCATTTAATTTATACAGTGAAGAATATGCAGTGCTATTTAACATTAAACCTACTTAAAAAGCACTGTTTATTTCATATTATATATATATATATATATAAAAAAAATTAGGGCTGTCAAAAGATTAATCGCATCCAAAATAAACGTTTGTGTTTACATAATATATGTGTGTGTACTCTGTTAATTATTATTTATATATAAATACACACACACATTCATATATATATTTAAGAAATATTTGCATGTATATACATTTATATAATCTATAATATATATAAATATAAATGTTTTATATATAAAAATAACTTTTTTTTCTTAAATATATACATGCTTGTGTGTGTATTTATATATAAATAATAATTAACAGAGTACACACACATATATTATGTAAACACAAACGTTTATTTTGGATGCGATTAATCGCGATTAATCTTTTGACAGCCCTAATATAAACATGTATATTTATGTTGGCCTGGTGAATGTTAAAAGGATCCAGTGTATGTTCATTAGATTATAATTGTTTGATAATGCAGATATAAACTAGCTAGTCGGCTATGAGTTAATGTTTTTGTTTTTACTTTAAAAACTCTATTTTAAATGACAATTTCAAATAAGAGCGCAAGTGACAAATATCGGTATTGGCCAATAATTGCTTGTTAAAATCGGTATCGCCCCCAAAAGATCATATCAGTGCGTCCCTACTTTATATTTTAGGATATTTAAACACACATGCAGTGAAGATGATGTAGGCGTCGCCTGGAACACGTGTGTGTGTGGCTATTAATGATTAATATATATATTTAATGAAAATGAAAAGAGGCAGAGGTGTTTTATGACATATTTCTCCAGGAATGGCTTGAACGCGCGTCTATTTCGCTTCAAACTCTCGATTAATACACACATCCAATTCACACGAATGGATTGAAAATGTTCAAGCGTCCGACTAGACGTGATTCTGACGCTCTAGAGCTGAAGATTCATCAACTCAAGCTTGAGCTTCACTGTCACATTTACAATAAACAAACGTGATATTATTAGCAACTGCATTTATTAACAAAACTTTAACGTTATGATAAATATAATTAATAACTGAAGTGATCACTAAAGGTGTGTGTGTGTGTGTGTGTGTGTGTGTGTGTGTGTGTGTGTGTGTCAGGGCACAGATGGCGTGGAGTATCTCCTCATCCCGGTGGATAACGCCACGCTGACGGACTTCCTGGAGAAAAGCCATGAGGATTGAAACAGACGATAACTCACGTCCTCATCAGTGATTGGTTCAGGTTTAAATGACACTCAATTCCTGTTTTTGCTATTTGTGTACAGTATTCTGTAAAATTGTGTAGATTATGATGGAAACAATAAATATTCTCGTGCACCTGAATTTATTTACATAGAAAAATACATTCTCGTGTGTATTATTTCAACACATTAAGATTTCTTACACTTCATCACAAAGAAAAGTTTCTCCAAAACGGGAAAGTGTTTGAGTTAGAAGAGGAAAAGGCCACTTGGTCACGCTCGACATCATCATCATCATCATCATCATATCTGAGACTAACGTCAAACACATCACTGATTATACAACACTCTACAATAAGGCTTCATTTATCAACATTAATGCATCACTTAAAGGATGAGTTCACATTTAGATAAGCTTTTGCTGATAGTTTCCTCACCCTCATGTCATCAAGATGTCCATGTCTTTCTTTCTGCAGTCGAACAGAAATGAAGGTTTTGGATGAAAACAGTCCAGGGTTTTTCTCCATATAATGGACTTCAATGGGACCCAAACGGTTCAAATGACAGTTTCAGTGCAGCTTTAAACGACACCAGATGATGAATAAGGGTCTGATCTAGACAAACCATCAGCTTCTGAGAGAAACCCAGCAGTATTTATGATATTATTTTACCTCTTATCAGACGAGCGTGATCATCTCTGAGCTCAGACATAACTTCCGCTTGGTGAGGTCAAATACGAGCGTGGTCATAGATGTATACATAGATGCCTCATTAGTGCCTGCACAGATCAGTAGAATGAGGCATCTACTATCAATATATCTATGACCACGCTCGTATTTGACCTCACTCTCCGGAAGTTATGGCTGAGCTCAGAGATGATCACGCTCGTCTGATAAGAGGTAAAATAATATCATAAATACTGCTGGGTTTCTCTCAGAAGCTGATGGTTTGTCTAGATCAGACCCTTATTCATCATCTGGTGTCGTTTAAAGCTGCACTGAAACTGACCCGTTTGGGGCCCATTGAAGTCCATTATATGGAGAAAACCCTGGACTGTTTTCATCCAAAACCTTCATTTCTTTTCGACTGCAGAAAGAAAGACATGGACATCTTGATGACATGAGGGTGAGTAAACTATCAGCAAAAGTTTATTTAAAAGTGAAATAATCCTTTAATATGAACAATATCATTCTTCGTTCATTTCAACATTAACTAATGCATTTAAATCAGAAGTTAACATGAATTAACTGTATTTTTACATGAACAACCGATAAAAGCAGTAAGAATTATACAGCTCATGTTAGCAAATGCTTTAACAAATAAAGCCTCATAGTAAGTGTCAGTGTGTGTGTGTGTGTGTGTGTGTGTGTGTGTGTTCACGAGCAGATGGGAGAAGTGTCTCTCTGTCGACTGTGTGATCTGAGTTTGCTCTCTGTGATGGACTGAACCATCCTCAGCTCCTCCATGTCCAGATCCTTCAGCAGGAGCAGAACCGCCTCCAGTGTGTGACTCTGAAACACACACACACACACACACACACACACACACACACACACACCAGCTGCACATGAGCACTGCAGTTTGGACTGAGATATCGATATGGATCTTGATTCAGTATCAGTTCACATGTGTATATTCTACTGTACAGGAAACACACGTTTGCCTCAGCACTATTTTAAACATTTCTTGGGTTAAATTATGTGCTCGCATGCATTAATATTCACACGTGTGTGCTTCTAGAATTATCATAAACAGCTGTAGCACACAATCCCAGACCCTAAATATATCACACACTCTCCCTGATCATTAACAATATTAGGAGTTATTAACGTTTTAAAATTTCACATTTAAAGAAATCTAGTGTTTGATCATATCTAAATATTTATTAAAATGCAAAACTGCAATATTTTGAGCAACTAGATTAGACACATGTATATTTATTAAAGAGCCATAAAGGCACCTATATTATATTATATTATATTTCCAGCCACATAATGACTCTAATTCTCCTCTTTGCATTGTAATTATCTATTTTAATCTTAATTACTACACTGATTGTAAAATAAATCATACAAATATTAGAAGAAAAATATTTTAAGTGGTCATTAATTGACAATAATTATTGCACAAATAGTATTTAGTACCAAAAGATATCCTCAAAATATTCAATAAATATTATTGAACTGAAATATACTCATTGATGGTCAAATTAAATAAATGTTCTATGAGTGTGACTAATTAATGAGGAATACCTGAGGGCTAAACACAATAAAAACATTAACATTAATGTTCACAATGTTGATCTCCATCACTCTCCATAATATAATAATCCTGTAAATATGGTTGATGTAATAATCAAGTCATTCACATTCACTGACTCAGATCTAGAAGTGTTGAGCTCGTGAAACACACACCAGGAGACGAGAGTCACAACAACACCTCTGGCTTTAACTGTTAGGCCACATTAGCGCAAAAATTATATTTATTGTTTAAATTTCGCATTAAAACTTTAAAAATCTAAATCCTTTAGCCCTATCCGCACGGGATTAGTATGATCTGTGGACCTCTGGTGAATTGTAATAATTGCAGAGAATGTCTGTGATCTTAATCCCGTGCGAATCGGCAATGTCTGTGATTTGTAAAATAAAAATTCCCCCGCAAATGGCCTGCCATATTTCACCAAACACGAGGTCCAGTGATAATATTAGTCCTGTGTGAATCGGCATCTGTGATTTGGCCGGGATTAGGCGGATCATAAATAATTTTTGCAATGTTTTTGTTTCCTGTGCGCATTTTTATCGTTATCTTTCACGAAGAATAGAGCTAGGCTGCATATAATGCGCACCGTCGAATTCCCGCGCGGATTATACTTTAACTTTAGAATGAGCAATTTGGGAGTAAATTGCTTGAATGTGTTTAATATTATTCTTCATGAAAAACACAAAAACAGAACATATGACAAACTCGCTTAAATGGGCGCTTTTACATTTAGCTTTGAAACTGAATCTTCCGTCGGATGTTGTTATTATTGCGCAGTTCAGTTTTTAATTGCGTCTGTTCTCCAACTGAACTAAATTATTTGTATTACTATAAAACAATCAAAATGATATTGATACGGCTGTTTATAATTTCATACAGCTATATCTATAACGAAAAAACTTTTACATGTCTTGACATCATATCCGGGAGTTAAATCACAGGCTTGCTTATCCCGTGCGAATGTGCCGCGCAAAACTCAGATGTGGAGGGGGTCATTTCTAAATCACACGAGGTCCAGATACAACTAATCCCCTGCGAATAGGGCTTAAGTTTAATATCAAAAGCAGATTTGGCAGTTTGCCGTGAGATTAAGTTGGGCAGAGTGAGAGCGTTAGACTGAGCCTGGAAGTATGAGAGTTGGCAACCCTGCGCATTACAAGTAACAGCAGTATGTAATCAGATTACTTTTTGATGTAACGAGTAAAGTAACGCATTACAAGCAGTGTTGGGCACGTTACTTTAAAAAAGTAATTAGTTATAGTTACTAGTTACTTCTTACGAATAGTGTGTGTGTGTGAACCATAGACCGTGAAAAAAATAGGTGTGAACTCAACCTATCAACTTCAACCTTGTCTCCCACCCACCAATCATCATCAGTTATGTGTACCACCGCACCCACCCCCAACACGCATGGCTGGTGCGCGCGCGCACACACACACACACACACACACGTTGCAGGTCCAACTGACAGAGAGCCTGTTCGGATGAAAAGCGCTTCAGTGAGCTCAATTATAGTAACACAACTAACGCCGCATTTTTTTCCTCAGTAACGCTAACGGCATTGTAACGGGAGAAAAAGTAATTTGTTTGATTACTCGTTACTGAAAAAAATAATTCCGTTAGTAACGCCGTTATTCCCATCACTGATTACAAGTAACGTGCATTATGTAATCAGATTACTTTGTAACGAGCAAAGTAACGCATTACAAGTCACGTGCATTATGTAATCAGATTACTTTGTAACGAGTAAAGTAACGCAGTACAAGTAACGTGCATTATGTAATCAGATTACTTTTTGATGTAACAAGTAAAGTAACGCATTACAAGTAACGTACATTATGTAATCAGATTACTTTTTGATGTAACAAGTAAAGTAACTCATTACAAGTAACGTGCATTATGTAATCAGATTACTTTTTGATGTAACAAGTAAAGTAACTCATTACAAGTAACGTACATTATGTAATCAGATTACTTTTTGATGTAACAAGTAAAGTAACGCATTACAAGTAACGTACATTATGTAATCAGATTACTTTTTGATGTAACGAGTAAAGTAACTCATTACAAGTAACGTGCATTATGTAATCAGATTACTTTTTGATGTAACAAGTAAAGTAACGCATTACAAGTAACGTGCATTATGTAATCAGATTACTTTTTGATGTAACGAGTAAAGTAACGCATTACAAGTCACATGCATTATGTAATCAGATTACTTTTTGATGTAACGAGTAAAGTAACTCATTACAAGTAACGTACATTATGTAATCAGATTACTTTTTGATGTAACAAGTAAAGTAACTCATTACAAGTAACGTACATTATGTAATCAGATTACTTTTTGATGTAACAAGTAAAGTAACTCATTACAAGTAACGTACATTATGTAATCAGATTACTTTTTGATGTAACAAGTAAAGTAACTCATTACAAGTAACGTACATTATGTAATCAGATTACTTTTTGATGTAACGAGTAAAGTAACTCATTACAAGTAACGTACATTATGTAATCAGATTACTTTTTGATGTAACAAGTAAAGTAACTCATTACAAGTAACGTACATTATGTAATCAGATTACTTTTTGATGTAACAAGTAAAGTAACGCATTACAAGTCACATGCATTATGTAATCAGATTACTTTTTGATGTAACGAGTAAAGTAACTCATTACAAGTAACGTACATTATGTAATCAGATTACTTTTTGATGTAACAAGTAAAGTAACTCATTACAAGTAACGTACATTATGTAATCAGATTACTTTTTGATGTAACAAGTAAAGTAACTCATTACAAGTAACGTGCATTATGTAATCAGATTACTTTTTGATGTAACGAGTAAAGTAACGCATTACAAGTAACGTACATTATGTAATCAGATTACTTTTTGATGTAACAAGTAAAGTAACTCATTACAAGTAACGTACATTATGTAATCAGATTACTTTTAGATGTAACGAGTATATTATAACGAATATTCAAGTTACTTTTTCAAAAATACATAACTGCATTTAAAAATGTGCTCATTAAAACTTCAAAGTAAAAAACACCAGGAAGAGCCTCATCCAGAGCAAATGTGTTACGCTTTCCATAAAAAGTAACGTAATTGGGGAAGTAACAAATTACTTTTAAAAGTGAACTTTCCCCAACTCTGCATATGATCTTGTGTTGAACGAGACCTCTGTGTGTGTGTGTGTGTGTGTGTGTGTGTGTGTGTCGGTTTGTACCTTCCTCTTAGACGCGTCTCCGGCCTCTCGCGGGGACGATAGCGATGGGAACTTGTCTCGAGGCAGAAGTTTCATTCCCAGCTGAGCACGGATTTTACTGCACAGACATCAGTGTGTGTTCAGTTCCACATCCACAGAGCAAACACAGCAGAAACAAACACCAGATCTTACTTGGTTTCCTCCATACTGTAATTAAGAGGGTCGTTCTCGGAGTCTGCTTCTGTAAGGCCATTGGTTGAGCTGGTGGAGGCGGGGCCTGGAGGGCTCACAAGCTCCTCCCCTTCCTTTAATGCTTGTGTGAGTTCCTCCTCTGTAACCACTGACAGAACAAACTCATGAATATTCATATCTTTGAGCTATATATTACGTTATTGTACAACTAAACAAGGACGTTTTATAAATGAATTGATTATTTTCTGCTCATGGTTCATGATTTCATCTGTCATTATAACTACTCAAGTAATGTACATTATGTAATCAGATTACTTTTCGATGTAACAAGTAAAGTAACCCATTACAAGTAACGTGCATTATGTAATCAGATTACTTTTCGATGTAACAAGTAACCCATTACAAGTAACGTGCATTATGTAATCAGATTACTTTGATGTAACAAGTAAAGTAACACATTACAAGTAACATGCATTATGTAATCAGATTACTTTTTGATGTAACAAGTAAAGTAACCCATTACAAGTAACGTACATAATGTAATCAGATTACTTTTTGATGTAACGAGTAAAGTAACCCATTACAAGTAACAGCATTATGTAATCAGATTACTTTTTGATGTAACGAGTAAAGTAATGCATTACAAGTAACGTACATTATGTTATCAGATTACTTTGATGTAACAAGTAAAGTAACACATTACAAGTAACATGCATTATGTAATCAGATTACTTTTTGATGTAACAAGTAAAGTAACACATTACAAGTAACATGCATTATGTAATCAGATTACTTTTTGATGTAACAAGTAACCCATTACAAGTAACATGCATTATATAATCAGATTACTTTTTGATGTAACAAGTAACGCATTACAAGTAACATGCATTATGTAATCAGATTACTTTTTGATGTAACAAGTAACCCATTACAAGTAACGTGCATTATATAATCAGATTACTTTTTGATGTAACGAGTAAAGTAACACATTACAAGTAACATGCATTATGTAATCAGATTACTTTTTGATGTAACAAGTAACCCATTACAAGTAACGTGCATTATATAATCAGATTACTTTTTGATGTAACGAGTAAAGTAACACATTACAAGTAACATGCATTATGTAATCAGATTACTTTCTGATGTAACAAGTAAAGTAACTCATTACAAGTAACATGCATTATGTAATCAGATTACTTTTTGATGTAACAAGTAATGTAACCCATTACAAGTAACAGCATGTAATCAGATTACTTTCTGATGTAACAAGTAAAGTAACTCATTACAAGTAACATGCATTATGTAATCAGATTACTTTTTGATGTAACAAGTAAAGTAATGCATTACAAGTAACATGCATTATGTAATCAGATTACTTTTTGATGTAACCAGTAAAGTAACTCATTACAAGTAACGTGCATTATGTAATCAGATTACTTTTTGATGTAACAAGTAATGTAACCCATTACAAGTAACAGCATGTAATCAGATTACTTTCTGATGTAACAAGTAAAGTAACTCATTACAAGTAACATGCATTATGTAATCAGATTAATTTTTGATATAACGAGTAAAGTAACTCATTACAAGTAACATGCATTATGTAATCAGATTACTTTTTGATGTAACCAGTAAAGTAACTCATTACAAGTAACATGCATTATGTAATCAGATTACTTTTTGATATAACGAGTAAAGTAACTCATTACAAGTAACATACATTATGTAATCAGATTACTTTTTGATGTAACCAGTAAAGTAACTCATTACAAGTAACATTCATTATGTAATCAGATTACTTTTTTGATGTAACGAGTAAAGTAACCCATTACAAGTAACATACATTATGTAATCAGATTACTTTTTGATGTAACAAGTAATGTAACCCATTACAAGTAACAGCATGTAATCAGATTACTTTCTGATGTAACAGGTAAAGTAAGTCATTACAAGTAACATGCATTATGTAATCAGATTACTTTTTGATGTAACAAGTAAAGTAACGCATTACAAGTAACAGCATTATGTAATCAGATTACTTTTTGATGTAACGAGTAAAGTAACGCATTACAAGTAACGTGCATTATGTAATCAGATTACTTTTTGATATAACGAGTAAAGTAACTCATTACAAGTAACGTGCATTATGTAATCAGATTACTTTTTGATATAACGAGTAAAGTAACTCATTACAAGTAACATACATTATGTAATCAGATTACTTTTTGATGTAACCAGTAAAGTAACTCATTACAAGTAACATTCATTATGTAATCAGATTACTTTTTTGATGTAACGAGTAAAGTAACCCATTACAAGTAACATACATTATGTAATCAGATTACTTTTTGATGTAACAAGTAATGTAACCCATTACAAGTAACAGCATGTAATCAGATTACTTTCTGATGTAACAGGTAAAGTAAGTCATTACAAGTAACGTGCATTATGTAATGAGATTACTGTGATGTAGGAGTATCGTGCATTACCCTGGTTGTCTAGCTTGTGCAGTCCGGGCAGGTTTCTGATGACGGTCAGCCGGTATGTGCCCGGGTCAGTAGGGTCGCAGCACGGGTTCTCCGCCAGCCACAGGACCTTCAGACGGCTCAGCCCCTTCAGATGCTGGAGCTCGCACAGACTCTGGATGTTGTTGCGTCTCAGATAGAGCTCGCTGAGGTGCTGACAGGACGAGATGTGCTCCAGAGACGAGATGTGATTGGCACTGAGAGCACAGAGAGAGCCGCTGTCACAGATATATCATGAGATTATTATCGATTATTGCCAGAAAGCTCAAAACAAACCTCAGTGTGAGAACCTCCACATTAGGAATCTGCTCAAATATGGAGATCTGTGGGAAAAGGAACACATTTATATATACTACGGTGCTGAATGAATGTCATATTATATAATAGTTGGATATACTATGGCATATGAATATGGAAAACACATATATATATATATGTGTGTATATATATTAGGGCTGTCAAAAGATTAATCGCATCCAAAATAAAAGTTTGTGTTTACATAATATGTGTGTGTACTCTGTTAATTATTATTTATATATAAATACACACACACACGCATGTATATATTTAAGAAAAAAATATTATTTTTATATATAAAACATTTATATATATATTATAGATTAAATAAATGTATATACATGCAAATATTTCTTAAATATATACATGAATGTGTGTGTATTTATATATAAATAATAATTAACAGAGTACACATATTATGTAAACACAAACTTTTATTTTGGATGCGATTAATCGCGATTAATCTTTTGACAGACCTAATATATATATATATAAACACGTATAACAACAAACTTTTATGTTTATTGATCGATTTTACAGCAATAAAATTATGACATCACAGTCAAATTTCTGAGATAAAAATTGGAAACTGACATATTAGGTCAAAATTATGACTTTGTATATAACTAAGATTTACCTAAGCATGATTTTTGTTCTCATGTGGCAGAAATGCTCCTCCATAGCTAACAGTTTTGTGATATTATGGCATTTATTTGTAATATTATGGTATTTTAAACATTATAAATGAGAAAAAATATACAATACTCACGTCTGTCAGATTACAGCCCCTAAAAACACGAAGAAATGATTAGAGAAAACAGTTATTCAGCAAATATTTTCATTTTAAACGCACACATCTAACTTCAGACTACATGGAAAATCATAATAAACGACAGGCTAACCGCTAACAAACAGCAGAAAACACACCAGCAGTTTAATTTCTTCACACTCTCCAGGTCCGACGCTTTAGCCCGAGCCAGGACGAGTTTGCGGGTTAATTTCATGTTGATAAATGTTGAGGTTTTATTCGGAAATGCGTCAATATTGAACCCGATCGCGTCTGAACATCACATCGCTGCTGTCCGTCAGTCACTGCGCATGCGCATGCGCGTCACTCCGCGTCTATGACAACGGCTCAGTTCCGCGCGTCACCAGCAGAGCGCGGCAAAACACCTCAGATTCACCTCAGACCCGCAACAACAGATTATGTCAATGTTTTTCCAAACATAACATTAATATTTTAGCTCATTAACTTTTTTACGGTTAAAACATTACACATTATGCCATAAAATACGCTGATGCAGTCAGCGGGGTATATTTTTAAGGTTTGAATTGAGGAATTCACTGTTTATTCGAGCATTAATTGAACAATAGTTATTGTTTATACGTATAATTAGTTATAATGACTATAAGAACATTAGAGATAATTCGATGTTTTATCACTTAATTATTCGAAAACGAGCAGAAAAGTATAGCTCGAGACGTGAACGCGCAGAACAAAGAAGAGGCGGAGAGACGAGCGCGCGCCCCCGACACAATTCGTGCGCTGCGTACGGTGAATGTAAGGAGCTTTCACGGGAATCAGTGCGTGTGTTTTCCGCTGTTAACGGCTGATATCTGTGATCTTCCATCATGCACCATTTGGACTTTGAGAAGCTGCGGATGAGCGGCGCGGGGAAAGCCATCGCGGTTCTGACCAGCGGCGGGGACGCGCAGGGTAAACATCACAATAAACGCAAATATATAGTGCATTGACAGCTCACTCTACTTATACATTCTAAAACGGCGCTTGAGACGCATTTACACGCATGCACTCATGATGCACAGCATGCACATCTTCCATCTACTTCCTGCTGTAGAGGAATCCACTCGTGCACTTTCATGCGTTACTAACGCAATGTGTGTTTTCTCAGTTCTCTGTGATTCACAGGAGAATAAAGAGGCAGAAGTAATGCATGGACTGACTGTTATGTAACTCAATCTTTTATTCGTTCATGCAAATGTTTGTAAACAAAATTTGCATTGCGTAGGCATTATGTCGCTGTTGTTGCTGCATTAAAGGCGCAATATGTAAGATTTTTTAGGATTAGAATCTCCTCTAGATCAGTGTTATATATTGTGTTGACTTTATCCCAAATATGAATGTTTAAATCAGTGTGTGTGCGCCGCCCATCAGTGACATCATCCCGCGTGTTATTGTGCAGTAACCATGGCAACACTAATATCCGATGTGTTTTATTAGCCACTGTTTGGATCATTGATGGACAGAAACTCCTCATTGTTCTCCAGCTCAACACATTTAGTCTGATTGTGTAAATCTGCTGGTGTTGATTTACCCAGAATGCCATGTTTTACCCAGTGTTAATTTCGTTGACGAATAATTTTCGTCATGATTTTCGTCAACGACCTTTTTTCACTGACAAAAACGAGTCGATAACTAAATAAAAACTAGTGTTGGATGACAAAAACTATGACGAAAACTTACTGTCATTTTCGTCAACAAATAAAAGCAAGAGGAAAGTCACGCATTATATATTCGTTTTTGCTTACACAATAAACTGTATTTAATTTCATTCCCATTTAATTCATAGTCAGGAGGAAAGACCAGTATTTGACACATATTCAATAAAGTATCAGGGTTATAATAGTTCACTAAAACCATTAAAAAAATCTTCATTA
>NC_137112.1:1500753-1503253 GCF_949357685.1 Gobio gobio | reverse complement strand
ATCTGGTCTGATGTGGTCTGATCTGATCTGGTCTGATCCGGTCTGATCTGGTCTGATCCGGTCTGATCTGGTCTGATGTGGTCTGATCTGATCTGGTCTGATCCGATCTGATCTGGTCTGATCCGGTCTGATCTGGTCTGATGTGGTCTGATCTGATCTGGTCTGATCCGGTCTGATCTGGTCTGATCTGGTCTGATCTGGTCTGATCTGGTCTGATGTGGTCTGATCTGATCTGGTCTGATCCGATCTGATCTGGTCTGATCCGGTCTGATCTGGTCTGATCTGGTCTGATGTGGTCTGATCTGATCTGGTCTGATCCGGTCTGATCCGGTCTGATCTGGTCTGATCTGGTCTGATGTGGTCTGATCTGATCTGGTCTGATCCGATCCGATCTGATCTGGTCTGATCCGGTCTGATCTGGTCTGATCCGGTCTGATCTGGTCTGATGTGGTCTGATCTGATCTGGTCTGATCCGATCTGATCTGGTCTGATCCGGTCTGATCTGGTCTGATCCGGTCTGATCTGGTCTGATGTGGTCTGATCTGATCTGGTCTGATCTGGTCTGATCTGGTCTGATCCGATCTGATCTGGTCTGATCTGGTCTGATCCGGTCTGATCTGGTCTGATCTGGTCTGATCCAGTCTGATCTAGTCTGATCTGGTCTGATCCAGTCTGATCTAGTCTGATCTGGTCTGATCCGGTCTGATCCGGTCTGATCTGGTCTGATCTGGTCTGATGTGGTCTGATCTGATCTGGTCTGATCCGATCCGATCTGATCTGGTCTGATCCGGTCTGATCTGGTCTGATCCGGTCTGATCTGGTCTGATGTGGTCTGATCTGGTCTGATCCGATCTGATCTGGTCTGATCCGGTCTGATCTGGTCTGATCCGGTCTGATCTGGTCTGATGTGGTCTGATCTGATCTGGTCTGATCTGGTCTGATCTGGTCTGATCCGATCTGATCTGGTCTGATCTGGTCTGATCCGGTCTGATCTGGTCTGATCCAGTCTGATCTAGTCTGATCTGGTCTGATGTGGTCTGATCTGGTCTGATCCGGTCTGATCTGGTCTGTGGTTCTGCAGGTATCTGGCGGTGGTGTCGGCTCTGGCATCTGGTGCCGACTGGCTCTTCATCCCAGAGGCTCCACCGGAGGACGGCTGGGAGGATCACATGTGCGCTCGACTGGGAGAGGTGACCCTTCTGACCTCTGACCCTCTTGACCCTTCTGACCTCTGACCCTTCTGACGGAAGATGGCATTGTTCCTGATAAACATGATAAACGCAGCGCACGACTTCAGATTGATTTTGAATAATCGTGCAGTATTCCAGTGTGTTTAAAGTGCTGACCGTATGAACGTGTGTGTGTGTGTGTGTGTGTGTGTGTGTGTGTGTGTGTGTGTGTGTGTGTGTGTGTGAGCAGATTCGCAGTAAAGGCTCCCGCCTGAACATCGTGATCATCGCAGAAGGAGCCATAGACAAACACGGCCAGCTGATCTCCTCCAACTACATCAAAGACGTGAGGCTGGCAGATGCAGATGTGCAGTGATGTCATCGGTGTGAGATCTGACCGCGTGTGTGTGTGTGTGTGTGTGTGTGTGTGTGTGTGTGTGTGCAGCTGGTGGTTCAGCGGCTGGGTTACGACACGCGGGTCACTGTACTGGGTCATGTCCAGAGAGGAGGAACGCCGTCCGCCTTCGACAGAGTCCTGGTGAGAATCCATTCTGAAGATGGATTGGGTCAGAATTATTTAAAACATTATTTTAGTGTATAATCATAATCATAAACACTGGTTTCTAGAGGCTAATGAATGGAAAGCAGGGATGGAAATTAGCACCAGCCAAATGCGGGTGGTGATGTGTTGTGGCGGGTAAATAAAGATAGTATAGCTACTAGCAATGCCACAATTCTCAATATAATATTGAAGCGTTCGGGACGGCATTCACGGTTCAATAATCGCTTGTGAATTGCGGTTTTACATTTAATTAATAATTTTTCTACAAATTCTATAATTTGCCTCCATCCCAACACTGAACAACACAACACACATTCCCATCACAGGTCAGTGGTGGAGTTACACTCACAGCACACTAGAGTTATTCACAATCACCAAAGCTCATTTACATGCGTTTAACATGCGCTTCTCCGAGCGCGCGCACTAAACTCCTGTCACACACGTGATTACTGGACTGAGTCGTCTTACTGCGCTAATACTGTCAAACACACACAAGGTTTACATAAACACAGTAGTTATGTGTAAAGTGAAAGTAAAGTCGGTGTGTGTGTGTGTGTATTAGATGCGTGCAGGTCTTTAATTGACAGCGGCGCAGCCTATAGTGAACACTCTGGCCTTAAAGGGACAGTTCACCTCTAACATGATGTCATTATTTACTCACTCTAATATTGTTCAAACCTGTATTCATTTCTAAATGACAGAATCTTCATTTGTGAGTGAACTATCCCTTTAATGTTAAAACAACAAAAGACAAAGAGAAAATCCCTCA
>NC_137112.1:1488253-1495753 GCF_949357685.1 Gobio gobio | reverse complement strand
AGGGTCACAGAGCGGGGTCAGCGCATGTTGAGGGTCACAGAGCGGAGTCAGCGCATGTTGAGGGTCACAGAGCGGGGTCAGCGCATGCTGAGGGTCACAGAGCGGAGTCAGCGCATGCCGAGGGTCACAGAGCGGGGTCAGCGCATGCTGAGGGTCACAGAGCGGGGTCAGCGCATGCTGAGGGTCACAGAGCGGGGTCAGCGCATGTTGAGGGTCACAGAGCGGGGTCAGCGCATGCTGAGGGTCACAGAGCGGGGTCAGCGCATGCTGAGGGTCACAGAGCGGAGTCAGCGCATGCCGAGGGTCACAGAGCGGGGTCAGCACATGTTGAGGGTCACAGAGCGGGGTCAGCGCATGTTGAGGGTCACAGAGCGGGGTCAGCGCATGCTGAGGGTCACAGAGCGGGGTCAGCGCATGCTGAGGGTCACAGAGCGGGGTCAGCGCATGTTGAGGGTCACAGAGCGGGGTCAGCGCATGTTGAGGGTCACAGAGCGGGGTCAGCGCATGTTGAGGGTCACAGAGCGGAGTCAGCGCATGTTGAGGGTCACAGAGCGGGGTCAGCGCATGCTGAGGGTCACAGAGCGGAGTCAGCGCATGCCGAGGGTCACAGAGCGGGGTCAGCGCATGCTGAGGGTCACAGAGCGGGGTCAGCGCATGCTGAGGGTCACAGAGTGGGGTCAGCGCATGCTGAGGGTCACAGAGCGGGGTCAGCGCATGCTGAGGGTCACAGAGCGGGGTCAGCGCATGTTGAGGGTCACAGAGCGGGGTCAGCGCATGTTGAGGGTCACAGAGCGGGGTCAGCGCATGCTGAGGGTCACAGAGCGGAGTCAGCGCATGCCGAGGGTCACAGAGCGGGGTCAGCGCATGTTGAGGGTCACAGAGCGGGGTCAGCGCATGTTGAGGGTCACAGAGCGGGGTCAGCGCATGTTGAGGGTCACAGAGCGGGGTCAGCGCATGTTGAGGGTCACAGAGCGGGGTCAGCGCATGCTGAGGGTCACAGAGCGGGGTCAGCGCATGTTGAGGGTCACAGAGCGGGGTCAGCGCATGTTGAGGGTCACAGAGCGGAGTCAGCGCATGTTGAGGGTCACAGAGCGGGGTCAGCGCATGCTGAGGGTCACAGAGCGGGGTCAGCGCATGTTGAGGGTCACAGAGCGGAGTCAGCGCATGTTGAGGGTCACAGAGCGGGGTCAGCGCATGCTGAGGGTCACAGAGCGGGGTCAGCGCATGCTGAGGGTCACAGAAGTGGCCAACTTTCTGCAGAGTCAAGAGCTCCAGACCTCCAAACTTCTGTGGCCTTCAGATGAGCTCAAGAACAGTGTGTAGAGCTTCATGGAATGGGTTTCCATGGCCGAGCAGCTCATCCAAGCCTTACATCACCAAAGCGTGGAATGCAGTGGGGTAAAGCGCGCCGCCACTGGACTCTAGAGCAGTGGAGACGTGTTCTCTGAGTTACCAATCACGCTTCTCTGGGTTTGGGTATGGCGGTTGCCAGGAGAACGGGACTTTTCTGACTGCATTGTTTCAAGTGTAAAGTTTGGTGGAGGGGGTGTTATGGGGTGGGGTTGTTTTTCAGGGGTTAGTTCCAGTGAAAGGAACTCCCAAGACATTTTGGACAATTTCATGCTCCCAACTTTTTGGGCCCAATTTGGGGACGGCCCCTTCCTTTCCCAGCATGACTGCTCCAGTGCTCAAAGCGTCTCCATAAAGACATGGATGAGGAGTTTGGTGGAGGAACTGGAGTCCTGACCTCAACCCCATAGAACAGCTTTGGGATGAATTAGAGCGGAGACTGAGAGCCAGGCCTTCTCGTCCAACATCACAAATGAAGAATCCCCATAAACACACTCCTAAACCTTGAGGAAAGAAGAGCAGAAGCTGTTAGAGCGACTCCATATTAAACCCGACGGATGAAGAATGGGAAGCTCATGTGCGTTAGGGCTGCAACAAACGATTATTTTGATAATCGATTAATCTATCGGTTATTAGAACGATTAATCGACTAGTCATCGATTATTGTTATTGCCATCGACGACTAAT
Source organism: Gobio gobio (assembly GCF_949357685.1). Lineage (NCBI taxonomy): Eukaryota > Metazoa > Chordata > Actinopteri > Cypriniformes > Gobionidae > Gobio > Gobio gobio. Next base: position 1,493,716 of record NC_137112.1, on the reverse strand, counting down.
CAGTACATTTTTACCGATTATTCAGCTTTCCCTATTAGTTAAAACATTGAGTTATACATATTTTAACTATAATATATAAATGAGAAAATCACTTCAGCTTTTGAAATGGATGTTTTAATGAACTTTGAGCCAAGTTCTCAGAACTCAAATCACACACAAATGCTCTCTAAGCATTGTTTAAATATTCTGTTCTCTTTCAAGTGAAAAAAAATAAAATAATAATAAACAAAAATTAGCTGCATTACAGACAATATATATATATATATATATATATTATTGAATGTAAACATCTCTTGGCTTCAGTATTAAAGGCATAGTTCACCCAAAAATGAAAATTGTGTAAATTAATAATTTACTCGCCCTCAAGTTGTTCCAAACCTGTATAAGTTCTGCTGAACACAAAGGAAGACATTTTGAAGAGTGTTTGTAACCAAGCAGATTACCACAGTAGGGGAAATATAATATGGTACTCAATGGTTGCTCTCTCTGCTTTGTTACAAACATTCTTCAAAATAAATATCTTCCTTTGTGTTCAGCAGAACAAAGAAACTCATACAGGTTTGGAACAACTTGAGGGTGAGTAAATGATTTTCATTTTTGGGTGAACTGTCCCTTTAATGCTTCATTTGTAAAACAATAACAGGCCCACTGCTTTTCTCAGAACTGAAACAGAAAAAGAGGACATTTACTTCAGGACACAAAGAATGGTAAAATATTAATCTGCAAATGACATTGCAGACAAAATTACATATTAATCTCTTACATGACAATTGAGCTGCCAGATTCTCATTCACCTTTTAATTAACAGTATGAAAACATGATATTCTTCCTAACATCGCCTTTTGTGAGTCTTCATGCATATGAACAGAATACAGGAGACTATAATACCTAATAGTGTTATAATAATAAAAACAGTCCTGACTCCAAGCTCCATCATACTTTATTCTTTCCTTAATAAATGATCACATTACTGTTATTATATTATTATTGTTAATATTATTAGAATTATTAGTAGTATTGCATTCTCTAATAAAGAGATTTACCTCTAGTTAGTCAGTTGTTTCCTCTTTTCAGCTCCTGGTTCAGAGGTCAGGACACGAGTCAATGGGCTGATCCCTGATCAGTGCCCTGACCTCTGAACTAGAGCTGATTGAGACGCAGCCTTAGTTTGAAGTTTTGTGAAACTTTCCCACATTTGCATAAGGGCTGCATTACACTCTAGTGGTCTAACCGCGATATTGCAGGCCCTTACATTAGGTCACATGAGATCAAACGACTACTCGACAACAAAGATATGTGTCGACAATTATTTATTGTTGACGTTGTCGACAATGTCGACTAATCGTTTCAGCAAGTGATGCACCGATCATGATTTTACATACCAATTTTTTTTTTTATTAAAACTGGCCGATTCCGATACCGATTTTTTTTTTTACACAATAAAATAACGAAAGTATACATGAACAAGATGTTTATTTGGTATTTAACAGGCTAAATTGGCTTTTGGCTAATGAAAACAAGTCCGCAATCTGAAATTAACAGGAAATTGAATTGGAAATCAAAAGGCTGAAAGGTGAAATTAAAGGCAACATCTGCATATTCTGCAATCCAAACAAAGATGTTACTTAAATCAGCATTTGGTTTTAAATTCAGTGTAAAGAAAAAAAGTATTTACCAGTGAAATTAAATAAAACCAAAGTATATAATTGTTCCAAAATGTTAAATCAAATAATGTTTAGTGCAACGAAAAAAAACTAAGATGCTACAGCAGGTGCTTTTTAAATCAAATGAAGTCAATGTAATTTTAAGGTAAAATAAAACTTATCATCCTATACAGAACTGATAGTATTTCATTTCAAAAGTGCAGCATGTTCTTCTTTAGGCTACAAAAAGATGTATTTCGGCTTTGTCACAAGTTAGTCTGTTTCGTTCTCATCCGATCCAACACGATAGAAGCTGAGCTGAACAAACACTCACTATCTAGCTCACGCAACTTCAGCTCGCGCAACTTAGCTCGCGCAACTTAGCTCGCTCAACTTCAGCTCGCGCAACTTCACAGCTCGCGCAACTTCAGCTCGCGCAACTTCAGCTCGCGCAACTTCAGCTCGCGTAACTTCAGCTTGCTCATCTTCAGCTCGCGCAACTTCAGCTCGCTCAACTTCAGCTCGCGCAACTTCAGCTCGCTCAACTTCAGCTCGCTCAACTTCAGCTCGCTCAACTTCAGCTCGCGCAACTTCAGCTCGCTCATCTTCAGCTCGCGCAACTTCAGCTCCCGCAACTTCAGCTCGCGCAACTTAGCTCGCTCAACTTCAGCTCGCGCAACTTCACAGCTCGCGCAACTTCAGCTCGCTCAACTTCAGCTCGCGCAACTTCAGCTCGCTCAACTTCAGCTCGCGCAACTTCATCTCGCGTAACTTCAGCTCGCGTAACTTCAGCTCGCGCAACTTCAGCTCACTCAACTTCAGCTCGCGCAACTTCAGCTCTCTCAACTTCAGCTCGCTCAACTTCAGCTCGCTCAACTTCAGCTCGCGCAACTTCAGCTCGCTCATCTTCAGCTCGCGCAACTTCAGCTCTCTCAACTTCAGCTCGTTCAACTTCAGCTCGCTCAACTTCAGCTCGCTCAACTTCAGCTTGCGCAACTTCTGCTCGCTCAACTTCAGCTCGCTCAACTTCAGCTCGCTCATCTTCAGCTCGCGCAACTTCAGCTCCCGCAACTTCAGCTCGCGCAACTTAGCTCGCTCAACTTCAGCTCGCGCAACTTCAGCTCACTCAACTTCAGCTCTCGCAACTTCAGCTCGCGCAACTTCAGCTCGCTCAACTTCAGCTCGCTCAACTTCAGCTCGCGCAACTTCAGCTCGTGCAACTTCAGCTCGCGCAACTTCAGCTCGCTCAACTTCAGCTCGCGCAACTTCAGCTCGCGAAACTTCAGCTCGCGAAACTTCAGCTCGCGAAACTTCAGCTCGTGCAACTTCAGCTCGCTCAACTTCAGCTCGAGCAACTTCAGCTCGAGCAACTTCAGCTCGCGAAACTTCAGCTCGCGAAACTTCAGCTCGCGAAACTTCAGCTCGCGTAACTTCAGCTCGCTCAACTTCAGCTCGCTCAACTTCAGCTCGCGCAACTTCAGCTTGCGCAACTTCAGCTCGCGCAGGAAAGCGGCTCTTCATTCCCTTCAGCATCTCGTCTCTTCCCTCAGTTCTCCAGTTTCCGTTTTTTAACACACAAGTGACATGTTTCGAGAATGATTGCAATATAGGCGCGTATGTGCACGCAGGCGCACAAAGAAAAATACAAAGAAAACCGTTCCGGTTTTTGGCCGGTCAACCGGTGCATCCCTAGTTTCAGCCCTAATGTGCGTGTGAAGGGGGGTGTCACAACACTTCTGGCAATGTAGTGTGTGTGCATACAAATGTTGTGTGTGTTCCTCTAGAGTAATCACTCTATGGCGATCCTGAACGTTGGCGCTCCGGCCGCGGGGATGAACGCTGCGGTGAGGTCGGCGGTGAGGGTGGCGCTCGCTCAGGGTCACCGGGTGTACACCATCCACGACGGCTTCGAGGGTCTGGCCAAAGGCCCGGTGAGAGTCACACACACACGGTCTGATCACATGTCTCTGAGCGTCCTTCATCTGATCACATGTCTCTGAGCGTCCTTCATCTGATCACATGTCTCTGAGCGTCCTTCATCTGATCACATGTCTCTGACCGTCCTTCATCTGATGAGTGACCCTGATCTCTTCCTGCAGCTGATCGAGGTTCACTGGCGGGACGTGGCGGGCTGGACAGGGCAGGGAGGGTCACTGCTGGGCACCAAACGGTCAGAGTCTCAGGCATCCAATCACAGCTCTCTCATGTTCATCCAGGATGATGTCACAACCTGCTGCGTTTCATAAGTCGCTTGGGTTCTGTGTCTGCTGTCAATCAGACTAGCCCCGCCCACAGTGTGATCTCATTGGTCCATCTTGCACCCCATATCTGTATATTAAATGGATAGTTCAGCCAAAAATGAAAATGACCCCATGATTTCCTCTCCCTCAGCTCATCCGAGGTGTGTGTGACATTCTTCTGTCAGACGAATATAATCTGAGTTATATTAATAAAGTCCAGGCTAATCCAAGCTTTATAACAGCAGTAATAGTTGCTCTGTTTTTGAAGTGCATCTGTGCGTCATATAACTGCTCCAGCGGCTCTGGGGTGTTAACAAAGGCCTTCTGAAGCGAATCGATGCGTTTGTGTAAGAAAAATATCCATATTTAAAACTTTATCAAGTAAACTTTCGGCCTCCGCCTTCTGTGGAAAAGTGTTGAATGTTGAAAGTGAAACGTTAGTCTTTCCATCCGCAGGGGAACTTTCAACACTTCCAGAAATTGAACAGGGAAGGCGGTCGGTTGAAACTTTACTTTATAAAGTTTTAAATATGGATATTTTTCTTCCACAAACGCATCGATTCGCTTCAGAAGGCCTTTATTAACACCCCAGAGCCGCTGGAGCAGTTATATGATGGACAGATGCACTTTTTATAGACTTCAAAAACAGAGCAACTATGAATCAAATTCTAACGCTTGGATTAGCCTGAACTTTTGTAATATAACTCCGATTATTCATCTGAAAGAAGAATGACACACACACCTCGGATGACTTGAGGGAGAGTAAATCATGGGGTCATGTTCATTTTTGGGTGAACTATCCCTTTAAACACCCCCTAAATTTTGATTGGCTGAGATTATGTTGTCACAATTTCGTGTTCAGTTCACTGGATACTTGATATGATTCATCTGATTAAAACATGAAATAAAGTCCTCAAATCCACACAATTATTGTTTGCACTTTTCTCCGTGGTTGGAGTTTGTTCGTTCATTGGTGTTTAATGTTTGTTTAGAACTCTTCCCAACTCCTGCATGGAGAGCATCGTGGAGAATATCGGCAAATTCGGCATCCAGTCGCTGCTGGTGATTGGTGGATTTGAGGTACAGGTTGTGTGTGTTTGTGTGAGAGCATGTGTGTGTGTGTGAGATAGTGTGTGTTTGATGAGTGTTCACTCCCGCAGGCGTATGAAGGCGTTCTTCAGCTGGTTGAAGCTCGAGGTCACTATGATGAACTCTGTATCCCCATGTGTGTGATTCCGGCTACGATCAGCAACAACGTGCCGGGAACAGACTTCAGTTTGGGTGCAGACACTGCGGTGAACGCGGCCATGGAGGTGAGACTCGCTCGGCTGTAAAGTGTGACTGTAAAGTGTGCCTGTAAAGTGCGTATGTAAAGTGCGTCTGTAAAGTGCGTCTGTAAAGTGCGTCTGTAAAGTGCGTCTGTAAAGTGTGTCTTTAAAGTGTGCCTGTAAAGTGTGTCTGTAAAGTGTGTCTTTAAAGTGTGCCTGTAAAGTGTGTCTGTAAAGTGTGCCTGTAAAGTGTGCCTGTAAAGTGTGCCTGTAAAGTGTGCCTGTAAAGTGTGTCTGTAAAGTGTGCCTGTA
>NC_137112.1:1473253-1483253 GCF_949357685.1 Gobio gobio | reverse complement strand
CGAAAGAGGTTTCGCTTGAAAAAATTTCTCACTAAAATTAGAAAAGGGAAAAACCCAGTTAAAGGTAAATCAAATTGATTTTGCGAAATGAGATCCACATCAAGGGTGACTTTGCAGTGCTATCTGTTTTTCCTGTCTCTTTTTTTCCTCTCTTTATATCTCTTTATGGATATTTTGAGAATAGGATCTTTAAACATTAATGGAGGGAGAGATAGGAATAAGAGAGCAGTGATATCAGAATATGTTCATCTGAAAGACATCAATGTTATGTTTTTACAGGAAACACATTCAGATAGTCAAAACGAAATTGAATTGTATAGATGGTGGGAAGGTGAATGTATTCTGAGTCATGGAACCAATTTAAGCGCAGGAGTAGCGATTATCTTTTCCAAAAATTTGGATCTAAAGATTCTATCCACTATTGAATTAGAAAAGGGTAGAGTTTTAATAGCAATAGTTGAAATTAAAGAGTTAAAGTTTCTTTTTATTAATGTTTATGCTCCAAATTTAGGTCCACAAAGATTAGAACTATTTGAAAAATTAAGCATTGCAATAAGAAAATATGATGATGGAAAAATGTGTGTAATAATGGGAGGAGATTGGAATTGTACTACTGATTTTGTATTGGATAGGAATGGGCAAGAACCTCATTTACAGTCTAGTAATATGCTCCTTAGGATAACTCAAGAACTAGAACTGGATGATGTGTGGAGAAATAAGAATCAGTTAACAAAACAATACACATGGATTAAAATTTTGGATTCTATTGTAAAGGGAGCACGTCTGGATAGAATATATGTAAATAAATCAGACAATAATAGAGTCATGAATGTTGGTATATCTCCTTGTGGGTTTTCTGATCATCATATAGTGACTGTTGATTTTAATACTAAAAGCATGTCACATTCAAAATCTTATTGGCATTTTAATGTCAAACTGGTGCAGGATACGTTATTTTGTGAAAAATTTAAATGTTTCTGGGAGAGTTGGAAAGTAGAAAAAGACAATTTCGAAAATGTAATTCAATGGTGGGAGGTAGGAAAAGTCCAAATCAAGATTTTTTGTCAGCAGTTTTCTTATAATAATACTGTGATTGTAAAAAGAAATATTGAAAGTTTGGAGAAAGATATTAATGAAATGGAAAATGTAATTGATTTGAATGTTTCGGGTTTCGGGGATTTAAAGAAAAAGAGATTGGAGTTGAAAACACTGTTAGAGGAAAGAGCAAAAGGTGCCTTAATCAGAGCAAGGATATCTTCCATCAAGGAAATGGACGCTCCAACAAAGTTCTTTTTTAACTTGGAACGTAAAGTAGTAAAGCAAAAGAATATGCTTTATCTTCGGAAGGACAATGGCACATTAACTTCAAATCCTATCGAAATGAGGAAAATTGCAATGGACTTTTATGCTGAACTTTTTGGGTCAAAAGATTGTGATCCTGAGAGTACGGATCAGTTATTAAAAGGACTGCCTACTTTAAAATCTGAGGACAGAAAAACCCTGGACAAATTAATTTCATATGAAGAACTTTCAGAGGCCGTAAAGCAACTGTCCATAGGGCGTTCCCCGGGAGTAGATGGCCTGCCTGCTGAATTTTACAAATCATTTTGGGACATTTTAGGAGAGGACTTTTATAATGTAATCTGTGAATGTTTTCAAAAAGGTACTTTACCCAGCAGTTGCAAAAGAGCAGTACTATCACTTCTACCTAAGACTGGTGATTTAGGGGTGTTGAAAAACTGGCGTCCTGTTTCTTTAATGTGCCAAGACTACAAAATATTGTCTAAATGTTTAGCAAATAGATTAAAGAAGTTTTTGAGCACTATTGTGAGGAATGAGCAAACATACTGTATTCCAGGACGTACAATAATGGATAATTTATTTCTAATAAGAGATGTTATGGACCTTTCTATGAATGATGATTTTAATATTGGTTTCTTATCGATTGACCAAGAAAAAGCGTTTGATCGTGTGGGTCATGAATATCTTTTAAGTGTTTTGAAAGCATTTGGGTTTGGGGAGACTTTCATTTCTTGGATCAAATTACTGTATAGAGAGGCTTCAGTGATGCTTAAGGTTGGAGGGGGACTGAGTTGTCCAATACCTGTGAAGAGGGGAATTAGGCAGGGGTGCCCAATTTCTGGACAACTCTACAGTTTAGTTATTGAGCCCTTGCTTATTAAACTGAGAAATAATTTGAAAGGCTTTCACATACCAGGGGATTTTAATGGTTCAAGTGTTTCTGTTTCAGCTTACGCTGATGATGTCACTGTTTTTATTACTGGACAAGGGGACATTGAGATATTGTCTAAAAGTTTAGCTTTATACGAGAGAGCCTCCTCATCAAGAGTAAATTGGGCAAAGAGTGAGGGTTTTGTTGTGGGTCCATGGAAAAATGGTGGGCCACCTAAGCTTCCAGGAGGGTTACAGTGGAATACAGAGGGAATTAAAATTCTTGGAGTATTTCTGGGTAAAGAAAATTATAGGAAAAAAAACTGGGAGGGTATGCTGGAGAAGGTGTCTGCCAAGTTGTCTAAATGGAATTGGCTATTACCTGAACTATCCTACAGGGGTAGAGTCTTGGTTACAAATAACCTGGCCGCCTCCATGCTATGGCATAGACTCAATGTGCTGGATCCTCCAGATGAACTGATAAAAGTTATACAGAAGAAATTTGTGGGGTTTTTTTGGTCGGGGCAACACTGGATTCCTGGATCCGCATTATATCTGCCTTTACAAGAAGGAGGACATGCTCTGATAGATATCAGAAGCAGGATTATGACTTTTAGACTGCAAACAGCTCAAAGATTATTATATGGAGAAGATCTGGGATGGATTCGTGTTGCTTGTGCTATTTTAAGGAAAGCATCTGGTCTCGGTTACGAGAAACAATTGTTTTTACTGAGCCTTAAAGAGCTGGACATGAGTAACTTAACCCTGTTTTATCAGTCAATGCTGAGAGCCTGGCTTGATAACTTCAATATCAACAGAGATCTTTCTGAACCAAAGGAGTGGATAATGGGAGAGCCATTGTTTTACAACCCAATGATACAAACGAGAACTCTGTCATCGGGAAGTTTGATGAACTGCCTGGCGGGAGCTGGACTGAAGAGGATAGGAGACCTGAGAGACCTCAACGGATGGAAGACGGCTGCAGCACTACAGCGTGAGACGGGTATTCGATCTCTCCGTCTTCTGCAGCAGGTGTTGGAGGGGGTGCAGAGAGCATTGCCTGGAACCTGCAGGGAGGCACTGGAAACTCAACCAGCTCAAGAGTGGAGGAGAAACTATCAGTTTCCATCTATCAGTGTTTCTGCTGCTGCAAAAGAAAATTATGAAGATGCTGACACAATATTAACTTTTAAGACCCCGGAGATGGGACCGTTTCGTGAAACAACTAAAAAAGCAATTTACTTTACTTGCGTTAAAGTTGCCCATCAGACTGTTTTAAAAAGAGTACGAGCAGGGAGGTGGACAGAAGTGTTTGGACCAGACTTTAAAGGATCCTGGAGGTCTCTGTACAAACCTCCCATTGAGAAGCGTACAGCAGACCTACAGTGGAGACTTATTCATGGTGCTATAGCTACAAACAGACACGTGGCGCACCTGAATCCAGCAGTGGGGAGGGAATGTCCTTTTTGTGGAATTGAAGAGACAGTTGAACACTTATTTATTAATTGTGTGAGGTTAAGCAGTCTTTTTATTATTTTAAAAGGTTTGTTTGAAAGGTTTGGTAAAGATTTTTCTAATCAGTTTTTTATAAGTGGTCCTAAATATACATCTCATGAGAGAAGAAGAATATGCTTATTTAATTTTTTGTTGGGTATGGCCAAAATGGCAATTTGGAAGACTCGAAAGAATAAGTTATTGGGTATAGGTACAGTAGACGCAGAAAATGCTTTTAAAGGCATGGTGTCTGCTAGAATTAAAATTGAATATAAATATTTTAAATTGATTAATGATATTCAAAGGTTCGCCGAAATATGGTCCGTGGAAGGAGTTTTGTGTGAGGTTTTGGATGACATGTTGTATTTCAAATTTTAAAGTTGTTTGAAGTATAAATGTTATATGTGTGTATTTTTATTGTATATTTATTATAGGTGATATTTTGTATTATATGATTAGATAGGAAATCTGGATTGTGAAAAAAGTTAATGTAATAAAGTCGTGTTAAGCCTCTCTCTCTCTCTCTCTCTCTCTCTCTCTCTCTCTCTCTCTCTCTCTCTCTCTCTCGCTCTCTCTCGCTCTCTCTCTCTCTCTCTCTCTCTCTCTCTCTCTCGCGCTCTCTCGCTCTCTCTCTCTCTCTCTCTCTCTCGCTCTCTCTCTCTCTCTCTGCAGGAATGAGAAGTGTAACACACACTACACCACTGAGTTCATACACAACCTCTACTCCGCCGAGGGCAAAGGCATCTTCGACTGCAGGGTCAACGTGCTGGGTCACCTGCAGCAGGTCAGAGGTCATGGGGCCAGCAGATTCATGACTGAACTGTGTGTTTGATCTCTGATCACGTGTTCTTGTGTTCAGGGGGGCGTCCCCACACCGTTCGACAGGAACTTCGGCACTAAACTGGGAGTGAAGTCTGTGCTGTGGCTCACGGAGAAGATGAGAGACGCCTACAGACAGGGTGAGCCGCCCACATCAACCACATCAACCTCATCAACCACATCAACCACATCAACCTCATCAACCACATCAACCACATCAACCACATCAACCACATCAACCTCATCAACCACATCGCCCACATCAACCACATCAACCACATCGCCCACATCAACCACATCAACCACATCAACCACATCAACCACATCAACCTCATCGCCCACATCAACCTCATCAACCACATCGCCCACATCAACCACATCAACCACATCGCCCACATCAACCACATCAACCACATCAACCACATCAACCACATCAACCACATCAACCTCATCAACCACATCGCCCACATCAACCACATCAACCACATCGCCCACATCAACCACATCAACCTCATCAACCACATCGCCCACATCAACCACATCGCCCACATCAACCACATCAACCACATCGCCCACATCAACCACATAAACCACATCAACCACATAAACCACATCAACCTCATCGCCCACATCAACCTCATCGCCCACATCAACCACATCGCCCACATCAACCACATCAACCTCATCAACCACATCGCCCACATCAACCACATCGCCCACATCAACCACATAAACCACATCAACCTCATCAACCACATCGCCCACATCAACCACATCAACCACATAAACCACATCAACCTCATCGCCCACATCAACCTCATCGCCCACATCAACCACATCGCCCACATCAACCACATCAACCTCATCAACCACATCGCCCACATCAACCACATCGCCCACATCAACCACATAAACCACATCAACCTCATCAACCACATCGCCCACATCAACCACATCAACCACATCGCCCACATCAACCACATCGCCCACATCAACCACATAAACCACATCAACCACATAAACCACATCAACCTCATCGCCCACATCAACCTCATCGCCCACATCAACCACATCGCCCACATCAACCACATCAACCTCATCAACCACATCGCCCACATCAACCACATCGCCCACATCAACCACATAAACCACATCAACCTCATCAACCACATCGCCCACATCAACCACATAAACCACATCAACCTCATCGCCCACATCAACCACATCAACCTCATCGCCCACATCAACCACATCAACCACATCGCCCACATCAACCACATCAACCTCATCAACCACATCACCCACATCAACCACATCAACCACATCAACCACATCAACCACATAAACCACATCAACCTCATCGCCCACATCAACCACATCAACCTCATCGCCCACATCAACCACATCGCCCACATCAACCACATCGCCCACATCAACCTCATCGCCCACATCAACCACATCGCCCACATCAACCTCATCGCCCACATCAACCACATCAACCACATCGCCCACATCAACCACATCAACCACATCAACCTCATCGCCCACATCAACCACATCAACCACATCACCCACATCAACCTCATCAACCACATCAACCACATCAACCACATCGCCCACATCAACCACATCGCCCACATCAACCTCATCGCCCACATCAACCACATCGCCCACATCAACCTCATCGCCCACATCAACCACATCAACCACATCGCCCACATCAACCACATCAACCACATCAACCTCATCGCCCACATCAACCTCATCAACCACATCAACCACATCAACCTCATCAACCACATCAACCACATCAACCACATCAACCACATCAACCTCATCAACCACATCGCCCACATCAACCACATCAACCACATCGCCCACATCAACCACATCAACCACATCAACCACATCAACCACATCAACCTCATCGCCCACATCAACCTCATCAACCACATCGCCCACATCAACCACATCAACCACATCGCCCACATCAACCACATCAACCACATCAACCACATCAACCACATCAACCACATCAACCTCATCAACCACATCGCCCACATCAACCACATCAACCACATCGCCCACATCAACCACATCAACCTCATCAACCACATCGCCCACATCAACCACATCGCCCACATCAACCACATCAACCACATCGCCCACATCAACCACATAAACCACATCAACCACATAAACCACATCAACCTCATCGCCCACATCAACCTCATCGCCCACATCAACCACATCGCCCACATCAACCACATCAACCTCATCAACCACATCGCCCACATCAACCACATCGCCCACATCAACCACATAAACCACATCAACCTCATCAACCACATCGCCCACATCAACCACATCAACCACATAAACCACATCAACCTCATCGCCCACATCAACCTCATCGCCCACATCAACCACATCGCCCACATCAACCACATCAACCTCATCAACCACATCGCCCACATCAACCACATCGCCCACATCAACCACATAAACCACATCAACCTCATCAACCACATCGCCCACATCAACCACATCAACCACATCGCCCACATCAACCACATCGCCCACATCAACCACATAAACCACATCAACCACATAAACCACATCAACCTCATCGCCCACATCAACCTCATCGCCCACATCAACCACATCGCCCACATCAACCACATCAACCTCATCAACCACATCGCCCACATCAACCACATCGCCCACATCAACCACATAAACCACATCAACCTCATCAACCACATCGCCCACATCAACCACATAAACCACATCAACCTCATCGCCCACATCAACCACATCAACCTCATCGCCCACATCAACCACATCAACCACATCGCCCACATCAACCACATCAACCTCATCAACCACATCACCCACATCAACCACATCAACCACATCAACCACATCAACCACATAAACCACATCAACCTCATCGCCCACATCAACCACATCAACCTCATCGCCCACATCAACCACATCGCCCACATCAACCACATCGCCCACATCAACCTCATCGCCCACATCAACCACATCGCCCACATCAACCTCATCGCCCACATCAACCACATCAACCACATCGCCCACATCAACCACATCAACCACATCAACCTCATCGCCCACATCAACCACATCAACCACATCACCCACATCAACCTCATCGCCCACATCAACCACATAAACCACATCAACCTCATCGCCCACATCAACCACATCAACTTCATCGCCCACATCAACCACATCAACCACATCGCCCACATCAACCACATCAACCACATCGCCCACATCAACCACATAAACCACATCAACCTCATCGCCCACATCAACCACATCAACCTCATCGCCCACATCAACCACATCAACCACATCGCCCACATCAACCACATCGCCCACATCAACCACATCAACCTCATCGCCCACATCAACCTCATCGCCCACATCAACCACATCAACCACATCGCCCACATCAACCACATCAACCACATCAACCTCATCGCCCACATCAACCACATCACCCACATCACCCACATCAACCACATCAACCTCATCGCCCACATCAACCACATCGCCCACATCAACCTCATCGCCCACATCAACCACATCGCCCACATCAACCACATCGCCCACATCAACCACATCAACCACATCGCCCACATCAACCACATCGCCCACATCAACCACATCAACCACATCGCCCACATCAACCACATCGCCCACATCAACCACATCAACCTCATCAACCACATCAACCACATCAACCACATCAACCTCATCAACCACATCGCCCACATCAACCACATCGCCCACATCAACCACATCAACCACATCGCCCACATCAACCTCATCAACCACATCAACCACATCAACCACATCAACCACATCAACCTCATCAACCACATCAACCACATCGCCCTCATCAACCACATCGCCCACATCAACCACATCAACCACATCAACCACATCTACCACATCGCCCACATCAACCACATCAACCACATCGCCCTCATCAACCACATCGCCCACATCAACCACATCGCCCACATCTACCACATCGCCCTCATCAACCACATCGCCCACATCAACCACATCAACCTCATCAACCACATCGCCCTCATCAACCACATCAACCACATCGCCCACATCTACCACATCGCCCACATCAACCACATCGCCCACATCAACCACATCAACCACATCAACCACATCAACCACATCGCCCACATCAACCACATCAACCACATCGCCCACATCAACCACATCAACCACATCGCCCACATCAACCACATCAACCACATCGCCCACATCAACCACATCAACCACATCGCCCACATCAACCACATCAACCTCATCAACCACATCAACCACATCAACCTCATCAACCTCATCAACCACATCAACCACATCGCCCACATCAACCACATCAACCACATCGCCCACATCAACCACATCAACCTCATCAACCACATCAACCACATCGCCCACATCGCCCACATCAACCACATCGCCCACATCAACCACATCAACCACATCGCCCACATCAACCTCATCAACCACATCAACCACATCAACCTCATCAACCTCATCAACCACATCACCCACATCAACCACATCAACCACATCGCCCACATCGCCCACATCAACCACATCAACCTCATCAACCACATCAACCACATCAACCACATCACCCACATCAACCACATCAACCACATCAACAACATCGCCCACATCAACCACATCAACCTCATCAACCTCATCAACCACATCAACCTCATCAACCACATCAACCTCATCAACCACATCAACCACATCAACCACATCACCCACATCAACCACATCAACCACATCAACAACATCGCCCACATCAACCACATCAACCTCATCAACCACATCAACCTCATCAACCTCATCAACCACATCAACCACATCAACCACATCACCCACATCAACCACATCAACAACATCGCCCACATCAACCACATCAACCTCATCAACCACATCAACCACATCAACCACATCGCCCACATCGCCCACATCAACCACATCGCCCACATCAACCACATCAACCACATCAACCACATCGACCACATCGCCCACATCGCCCACATCAACCACATCGCCCACATCAACCACATCAACCACATCGCCCACATCAACCACATCGCCCACATCAACCTCATCAACCACATCAACCACATCGCCCACATCAACCACATCAACCACATCGCCCACATCAACCACATCAACCTCATCGCCCACATCGCCCACATCAACCTCATCAACCACATCAACCTCATCAACCACATCGCCCACATCGCCTACATCAACCACATCAACCACATCAACCTCATCAACCACATCGCCCACATCAACCACATCAACCTCATCAACCACATCAACCTCATCAACCACATCGCCCACATCGCCCACATCAACCACATCGCCCACATCAACCACATCGCCCACATCAACCACATCACCCACATCGCCCACATCAACC
>NC_137112.1:1458828-1461328 GCF_949357685.1 Gobio gobio | reverse complement strand
AAGGCTATTTAATTTAACAAAGTGTCGTCACTCACTCGCTGCTCACACCTTGATTGTATATTATGCTACTTTTATTATTTATATTTATTTTTTATATTTTATAACATTTACATATATTATTTTACGTATCTTGTGTGGTGTGCGCTTTTGTCTCAGTGGTTCAAGGCTATTTAACGAATACTTTTTAGGCTAATGATTGTACATACATATATATATATATAGGTCTATACATGTTATTTATATTACATAAATAATTATATAGGCTATATATATAATTATTTATATTTGTTATTTATATTACATAAATAATTTTTTACATATTATATTATTATATTAGGCATATTTTACATATTTATATTAATTTATATATAGGCTACATGCCTCTTGTGTGCGCTTTAGTCTCAGTGGTGCTATTTAACGAAGGCTATTTAATTTAACAAAGTGTCGCTGCTCACACTAGCCTACCGTGATTGTATATTACTTATTATATATATTTATATTATATATGTTTACATATTCATATTCATTTATATATCTCGTGTGCGCTTTTGTCTCAGTGGTTCAAATATTTAACGAAGGCTATTTAATTTAGCAAAGTGTCGCACACACTGATTGTAAGCCTGCCAGACGGAGATCTTTTTCGATAGCCTTTTAATGAAATTGGAATTTCAGAATCACATAGCCAACTTATATTTAATTGCCTACAATAGATTATTTATTGATTATATTGAATGAAATTTCGCAGGCATAGCTTATTTGTAGTCAATCTTTCCCAAACAGAGTTGAGAGTTAAAACTTACCAGTCCTGAGGCAGCTCCAGCTCCGTTTGTTCTTTCTGAAGCCGTGGGTTTTTTTTTCGCCAGCTATGGGAGAAATCGGTCACCAGCGGTCGACGCAAACCCATGCGTTCTTCTTCTGCTTTCATGACTTCTATCTCCCGACCCGCTATTCTCGGCTGCGCAACCATGTGAGAGAATTGTGTTAAGCACGTGAAATCAAAACGTGCACGTCCTGCTTATGCGCCTGTATTTTATGCTTTAGTAAAATGAAATTCAAATTATAGGCTAAAGACATTACACAGGTGGAATGTTATAATGGAACATTGCGCTCCCCAACTCGCGAAAGGTCGGATTTGCTCCATCTTTTGATTAAGTTTTGTTTAGAAAACCTTGAATCCATATAAGACACACGTCATTAGACACAATCCATGTCATTAGAATCAATGAATCCATGGAATTAGACACAACGTGCACACATGGGCAGGCCAATGTTTTTTTTTTTTTTTTTGCGCTGATGGCGGTGACGATCTCAGACCCGCGGTAGGCGTCACGTGACCGCGGTATTGCGGTAATGCGGTAACCGGCCCAGCCCTAGTGTGTGTGTGTGTGTGTGAGCGCAGTGCTGAGGGTGTGTGTGTGTGTGTGAGCGCAGCACTAAGTGTGTGTGGTGGCTGTAAGTCATGTGTTCTCCTTCCAGACCCCAGCAATCACGTGTTCCTGATCATCAATAACATCGATGGGCCGATGCTGAGGGGCAGTAGGACCCAGCAGGCACTGGGGCAGCTGGCGGCGGTTCCCAACATGCACCTGCTGGCCTCCATCGACCACATCAACGCCCCTCTCAGTCAGTCTCCGGCTTTAGCTTTAGCTTTAGCATGAGGAAGCTCGTCTCTGACACGGAATACAGTTAAAGCTCATTTTGCAAAAAACTTGCAATTGCAAGAAATAAAGCCAGTATTGATGTAAATGAAACGCAACAGTGAGACGATGTCAGAATAACATTACAAACTCGCAAGTGCTAAGAAAAACATCAGATTTGTGAAAATTAAAGGCGCGATTGCAAGAAATTCAGAATTGCGAGGGAAAAAATGCAGAATTCAAAAAATAATAATACATCCAAATTGTAAGATATGAATTAAATGTAATAGCGAGAACATTTTTTAAAATTGTGAGGGAAGAAACGTCAGAATTGGGGGAAAAAACTTGCAATAGTACGAAAAAACATCAGAATTAAATGTGCAATTAAGAGAATTAATGGCAGAATGGCATGATTAACATTAATCATAACAGCGAGAAAAAATGATAAACTTAAAAAAAATAAACTTGCAATTGAGAGGAAAAAAAGTCTGAATTGTAAGATACAAATTAAACACTAAATAACAAAAAAACCATCAGAATTGCGAGATATAAATCAAACATAATAGCGAGGAAAAAATAAAAACAACAACCTTGCAATAGCGAGATTAAAATGTCAATTGCGAGGTAAAAGAATGTTAAAAATAAAAAAAAATCGTTTTTAATATAAATGCGCAATTGTAAGAAATAACATCACAATGGCACGATATAAATTAAACGTAACTTGCAATTGCGAGATATAAATGAAACACAATAGCAGGAATCAACGCCATAATTGCGGAAAAATAAACTTGCCTTTACAAACTTGCAATTGCGAGAAATAATGTCAGAATCGCTTTATTAAACGTGCAATTGTGAGGAAAAAA
>NC_137112.1:1441328-1453828 GCF_949357685.1 Gobio gobio | reverse complement strand
ATTTATATATAAATAATAATTATACAGAGCACACACACATATATTATGTAAACACAAACGTTTATTTTGGATGCGATTAATCGCGATTAATCTTTTGACAGCCCTAATATAAACATATATATTTATGTTGGCCTGGTGAATGTTAAAAGGATCCAGTGTATGTTCATTAGATTATAATTGTTTGATAATGCAGATATAAACTAGCTAGTCGGCTATGAGTTAATGTTTTTGTTTTTACTTTAAAAACTCTATTTTAAATGACAATTTCAAATAAGAGCGCAAGTGACAAATATCGGTATTGGCCAATAATTGCTTGTTAAAATCGGTATCGCCCCCAAAAGATCATATCAGTGCGTCCCTACTTTATATTTTAGGATATTTAAACACACATGCAGTGAAGATGATGTAGGCGTCGCCTGGACCACGTGTGTGTGTGGCTATTAATGATTAATATATATATTTAATGAAAATGAAAAGAGGCAGAGGTGTTTTATGACATTTTTCTCCTGGAATGGCTTGAACACGCGTCTATTTCGCTTCAAACTCTCGATTAATACACACATCCAATTCACACGAATGGATTGAAAATGTTCAAGCGTCCGACTAGACGTGATTCTGACGCTCTAGAGCTGAAGATTCAGCAACTCTGACAAATTTACAATAAACAAACGTGATATTATTAGCAACTGCATTTATTAACAAAACTTTAACGTTATGATAAATATAATTAATAACTGAAGTGATCACTAAAGGTGTGTGTGTGTGTGTGTGTGTGTGTGTGTGTGTGTCAGGGCACAGATGGCGTGGAGTATCTCCTCATCCCGGTGGATAACGCCACGCTGACGGACTTCCTGGAGAAAAGCCATGAGGATTGAAACAGACGATAACTCGCGTCCTCATCAGTGATTGGTTCAGGTTTAAATGACACTCAATTCCTGTTTTTGCTACTTATGTACAGTATTCTGTAAAATTGTGTAGATTATGATGGAAACAATAAATATTCTCGTGCACCTGAATTTATTTACATAAAAAAATACATTCTCGTGTGTATTATTTCAACACATTAAGATTCTTACACTTCATCACAAAGAAAAGTTTCTCCAAAACGGGAAAGTGTTTGAGTTAGAAGAGGAAAAGGCCACTTGGTCACGCTCGACATCATCATCATCATCATCATCATCATCATCATCATCATATCTGAGACTAACGTCAAACACATCACTGATTATACAACACACTACAATACGGCTTCATTTATCAACATTAATGCATCACTTAAAGGATTCGTTCACTTTTAAATAAACTTTAGCTGATAGTTTCCTCACCCTCATGTCATCCGAGATGTCCATGTCTTTCTTTCTGCAGTCGAACAGAAATGAAGGTTTTGGATGAAAACAGTCCAGGGTTTTTCTCCATATAATGGACTTCAATGGGACCCAAACGGGTCAAATGACAGTTTCAGTGCAGCTTTAAACGACACCAGATGATGAATAAGGGTCTGATCTAGACAAACCATCAGCTTCTGAGAGAAACCCAGCAGTATTTATGCTATTATTTTACCTCTTATCAGACGAGCGTGATCATCTCTGAGCTCAGACATAACTTCAGGAGAGTGAGGTCAAAATACGAGCGTGGTCATAGATGTACACGTAGATGCCTCATTAGCGACTGCACGGATCAGTAGAATGAGCATCTACTATTGATATATCTATGACCACGCACGTATTTTGACCTCACTAAGCGGAAGTTATGTCTGAGCTCAGAGATGATCACGCTCGTCTGATAAGAGGTAAAATAATATCATAAATACTGCTGGGTTTCTCTCAGAAGCTGATGGTTTGTCTAGATCAGACCCTTATTCATCATCTGGTGTCGTTTAAAGCTGCACTGAAACTGTCATTTGACCCGTTTGGGTCCCATTGAAGTCCATTATATGGAGAAAAACCCTGGACTGTTTTCATCCAAAACCTTCATTTCTGTTCGACTGCAGAAAGAAAGACATGGACATCTCTGATGACATGAGGGTGAGGAAACTATCAGCAAAAGTTTATTTAAAAGTTTACTTTAATATGAACAATATCATTCTTCGTTCATTTCAACATTAACTAATGCATTTAAATCAGAAGTTAACGTGAATTAACTGTATTTTTACATGAACAACCGATAAAAGCAGTAAGAATTATACAGCTCATGTTAGCAAATGCTTTAACAAATAAAGCCTTATAGTAAGTGTGTGTGTGTGTGTGTGTTTACGAGCAGATGGGAGAAGTGTCTCTCTGTCGACTGTGTGATCTGAGTTTGCTCTCTGTGATGGACTGAACCATCCTCAGCTCCTCCATGTCCAGATCCTTCAGCAGGAGCAGAACCGCCTCCAGTGTGTGACTCTGAAACACACACACACACACACACACCAGCTGCACATGAGCACTGCAGTTTGGACTGAGATATCGATATGGATCTTGATTCAGTATCAGTTCTCATGTGTATATTCTACTGTACAGGAAACACACGTTTGCCTCAGCACTATTTTAAACATTTCTTGGGTTAAATTATGTGCTCGCATGCATTAATATTCACATGTGTGTGCTTCTAGAAGTATCATAAACAGCTGTAGCACACAATCCCAGACCCTAAATATATCCCACACTCTCCCTGATCATTAACAATATTAGGAGTTATTAACCTTTTAAAATTTCACATTTAAAGAAATCTAGTGTTTGATCATATCTAAATATTTATTAAAATGCAAAACTGCAATATTTTGAGCAACTAGATTAGACACATGTATATTTATTAAAGAGTCATAAAGGCACCTATATTATATTATATTATATTTCCAGCCACATAATGACTCTAATTCTCCTCTTTGCATTGTAATTCTCTATTTTAATCTTAATTACTACACTAATTGTAATAAAAATATTAGAAGAAAAATATTTTAAGTGGTCATTAATTGACAATAATTATTGCACAAATAGTATTTAGTACCAAAAGATATCCTCAAAATATTCAATACATATTATTGAACTATTTATTTATCTTATAGATAAATAAAATTATAGAGATCTTTTGGTACTAAATACTATTTGTGCAATAATTATTGTCAATTAAATATATTTATATATTATTGTAATATTAAAATATAGAACATTTATTTAATTTGACCATCAATGAGTATGAGTGTGACTAATTAATGAGGAATACCTGAGGGCTAAACACAATAAAAACATTAACATTAATGTTCACAATGTTGATCTCCGTCACTCTCCATAATATAATAATCCTGTAAATATGGTTGATGTAATAATCAAGTCATTCACATTCACTGACTCAGATCTAGAAGTGTTGAGCTCGTGAAACACACACCAGGAGACGAGAGAGTCACAACAACACCTCTGGCTTTACCTGTTAGGCCACATTAGCGCAAAAACGATTTGCGATTAAAAAAAGCGATTTATTGCTTGAATTTTGCATTAAAACTTTAAAAATCTAAATCCTTTAGCCCTATTGGCACGGGATTAGTATTATCTGTGGACCTCTGGTGAATTGTAATAATTGCAGAGAATGTCTGTGATCTTAATCCCGTGCGAATCTGCCATGTCTGTAATTTGTAAAATAAAAATTCCCCCGCAAATGGCCTGCCATATTTCACCAAACACGAGGTCCAGTGATAATATTAGTCCTGTGTGAATCGGCATCTGTGATTTGGCCGGGATTAGGCGGATCATAAATAATTTTTGCAAGGTTTTTGTTTCCTGTGCGCATTTTTATCGTTATCTTTCACGAAGAATAGAGCTAGGCTGCATATAATGCGCACCGTCGAATTCCCGCGCGGATTATACTTTAACTTTAGAATGAGCAATTTGGGAGTAAATTGCTTGAATGTGTTTAATATTATTCTTAATGAAAAACACAAAAACAGAACATATGACAAACTCGCTTAAATGGGCGCTTTTACATTGAGCTTTGAAACTGAATCTTCCGTCGGATATTGTTATTATTGCGCAGTTCAGTTTTTAATTGCGTCTGTTCTCCAACTGAACTAAATTATTTGTATTACTATAAAACAATCAAAATGATATCAATACGGCTGTTTATAATTTCATACAGCTATATCTATAACGAAAAAACGTTTACATGTCTTGACATCATATCCGGGAGTTAAATCACAGGCTTGCTTATCCCGTGCGAATGCGCAAAACTCAGATGTGGGGGGGGTCATTTCTAAATCACACGAGGTCCAGATACAACTAATCCCCTGCGAATAGGGCTTAAGTTTAATATCAAAAGCAGGTTTGGCGTGAGATTAGTGGGCAGAGTGAGAGCGTTAGACTGAGCCTGGAAGTATGAGAGTTGGCAACCCTGCGCATTACAAGTAACAGCATTATGTAATCAGATTACTCTTTGATGTAACGAGGAAAGTAACGCATTACAAGCAGTGTTGGGCACGTTACTTTAAAAAAGTAATTAGTTATAGTTACTAGTTACTTCTTACAAATAGTGTGTGTGTGTGTGTGTGTGTGTGTGTGTGTGTGTGTGTGTGTGTGTGTGTGTGTGTGTGTGTGTGTGTGTGTGTGTGTGTGTGTGTGTGAACCATAGACCGTGAAAAAAATAGGTGTGAACTCAACCTATCAACTTCAACCTTGTCTCCCACCCACCAATCATCATCAGTTATGTGTACCACCGCACCCACCCCCAACACGCATGGCTGGTGCGCGCGCACACACACACACACACGTTGCAGGTCCGACTGACAGAGAGCCTGTTCGGATGAAAAGCGCTTCAGTGAGCTCAATTATAGTAACGCGACTAACGCCGCATTTTTTTCCTCAGTAACGCTAACGGCGTTGTAACGGGAGAAACAGTAATTCGTTTGATTACTTGTTACTGAAAAAAAGAATTCCGTTAGTAACGCCGTTTATCTGTAACGCCGTTATTCCCATCACTGATTACAAGTAACGTGCATTATGTAATCAGATTACTTTGTAATGAGTAAAGTAACGCATTACAAGTCACATGCATTATGTAATCAGATTACTTTGTAACGAGTAAAGTAACGCATTACAAGTAACGTACATTATGTAATCAGATTACTTTTTGATGTAACGAGTAAAGTAACTCATTACAAGTAATGTACATTATGTAATCAGATTACTTTTTGATGTATCGAGTAAAGTAACGCATTACAAGTCACATTCATTATGTAATCAGATTACTTTTTGATGTAACAAGTAAAGTAACTCATTACAAGTAACGTACATTATGTAATCAGATTACTTTTTGATGTAACAAGTAAAGTAACTCATTACAAGTAACGTACATTATGTAATCAGATTACTTTTTGATGTAACAAGTAAAGTAACTCATTACAAGTAACGTACATTATGTAATCAGATTACTTTTAGATGTAACGAGTATATTATAACGAATATTCAAGTTACTTTTTCAAAAATACATAACTGCTTTTAAAAATGTGCTCATTAAAACTTCAAAGTAAAAAACACCAGGAAGAGCCTCATCCAGAGCAAATGTGTAACGCTTTCCATAAAAAGTAACGTAATTGGGGAAGTAACAAATTACTTTTAAAAGTGAACTTTCCCCAACTCTGCATATGATCTTGTGTTGAACGAGACCTCAGTGTGTGTGTGTGTGTGTGTGTGTGTGTGTGTGTGTGTGTGTGTGTGTGTGTGTGTGTGTGCCGGTTTGTACCTTCCTCTTAGACGCGTCTCCGGCCTCTCGCGGGGACGATAGCGATGGGAACTTGTCTCGAGGCAGAAGTTTCATTCCCAGCTGAGCACGGATTTTACTGCACAGACATCAGTGTGTGTTCAGTTCCACATCCACAGAGCAAACACAGCAGAAACAAACACCAGATCTTACTTGGTTTCCTCCATACTGTAATTAAGAGGGTCGTTCTCGGAGTCTGCTTCTGTAAGGCCATTGGTTGAGCTGGTGGAGGCGGGGCCTGGAGGGCTCACAAGCTCCTCCCCTTCCTTTAATGCTTGTGTGAGTTCCTCCTCTGTAACCACTGACAGAACAAACTCATGAATATTCATATCTTTGAGCTATATATTACGTTATTGTACAACTAAACAAGGACGTTTTATAAATGAATTGATTATTTTCTGCTCATGGTTCATGATTTCATCTGTCAATATAACTACTCAAGTAATGTACATTATGTAATCAGATTACTTTTTGATGTAACAAGTAAAGTAACCCATTACAAGTAACGTGCATTATGTAATCAGATTACTTTTTGATGTAACAAGTAAAGTAACACATTACAAGTAACATGCATTATGTAATCAGATTACTTTTTGATGTAACAAGTAAAGTAACGCATTACAAGTAACGTGCATTATATAATCAGATTATTTTTTGATGTAACGAGCAAAGTAACTCATTACAAGTAAAAGCATGTAATCAGATTACTTTTTGATGTAACGAGTAAAGTAACGCATTACAAGTAACGAGCATTATGTAATCAGATTATTTTTTGATGTAACGAGTAAAGTAACACATTACAAGTAACATGCATTATGTAATCAGATTATTTTTTGATGTAACGAGCAAAGTAACTCATTACAAGTAACATTCATTATGTAATCAGATTACTTTTTTGATGTAACGAGTAAAGTAACACATTACAAGTAACATGCATTATGTAATCAGATTATTTTTTGATGTAACGAGCAAAGTAACTCATTACAAGTAAAAGCATGTAATCAGATTACTTTTTGATATAACGAGCAAAGTAACTCATTACAAGTAACATGCATTATGTAATCAGATTATTTTTTGATGTAACGAGTAAAGTAACGCATTACAAGTAACATTCATTATGTAATCAGATTACTTTTTGATGTAACAAGTAAAGTAACACATTACAAGTAACATGCATTATGTAATCAGATTACTTTTTGATGTAACAAGTAAAGTAACACATTACAAGTAACATTCATTATATAATCAGATTACTTTTTGATGTAACGAGTAAAGTAACACATTACAAGTAAAAGCATGTAATCAGATTACTTTTTGATATAACGAGCAAAGTAACTCATTACAAGTAAAAGCATGTAATCAGATTACTTTTTGATATAACGAGCAAAGTAACTCATTACAAGTAACGTGCATTATGTAATCAGATTATTTTTTGATGTAACGAGCAAAGTAACTCATTACAAGTAAAAGCATGTAATCAGATTACTTTTTGATATAACGAGCAAAGTAACTCATTACAAGTAACATGCATTATGTAATCAGATTATTTTTTGATGTAACGAGTAAAGTAACGCATTACAAGTAACATTCATTATGTAATCAGATTACTTTTTTGATGTAACGAGTAAAGTAACCCATTACAAGTAACATACATTATGTAATCAGATTACTTTTTGATGTAACAAGTAATGTAACCATTACAAGTAACAGCATGTAATCCGATTACTTTCTGATGTAACAGGTAAAGTAACTCATTACAAGTAACATGCATTATGTAATCAGATTACTTTTTGATGTAACCAGTAATGTAACCATTTCAAGTAACAGCATGTAATCCGATTACTTTCTGATGTAACGAGTAAAGTACTCATTACAAGTAACGAGTATTATGTAATCAGATTACTTTTTGATGTAACAAGTAATGTAACGCATTACAAGTAACGAGCATTATGTAATCAGATTACTGTGATGTAGGAGTATCGTGCATTATGTAATCAGATTACTGTGATGTAGGAGTAACAGCATTACCCTGGTTGTCTAGCTTGTGCAGTCCGGGCAGGTTTCTGATGACGGTCAGCCGGTATGTGCCCGGGTCAGTAGGGTCGCAGCACGGGTTCTCCGCCAGCCACAGGACCTTCAGACGGCTCAGCCCCTTCAGATGCTGGAGCTCGCACAGACTCTGGATGTTGTTGCGTCTCAGATAGAGCTCGCTGAGGTGCTGACAGGACGAGATGTGCTCCAGAGACGAGATGTGATTGGCACTGAGAGCACAGAGAGAGCCGCTGTCACAGATATATCATGAGATTATTATCGATTATTGCCAGAAAGCTCAAAACAAACCTCAGTGTGAGAACCTCCACATTAGGAATCTGCTCAAATATGGAGATCTGTGGGAAAAGGAACACATTTATATACACTACGGTGCTGAATGAATGTCATATTATATAATAGTTGGATATACTATGGCATATGAATATGGAAAACACTATATATATATGTATGTATATATATTAGGGCTGTCAAAAGATTAATCGCATCCAAAATAAAAGTTTGTGTTTACATAATATGTGTGTGTACTCTGTTAATTATTATTTATATATAAATACACACACAAGCATGTATATATTTAAGAAAAAAATATTTTTATATATAAAACATTTATATATATATTATAGATTATATAAATGTATATACATGCAAATATTTCTTAAATATATACATGAATGTGTGTGTATTTATATATAAATAATAATTAACAGAGTACACACATATTATGTAAACACAAACTTTTATTTTGGATGCGATTAATCGCGATTAATCTTTTGACAGACCTAATATATATATATATAAACACGTATAACAACAAACTTTTATGTTTATTGATCGATTTTACAGCAATAAAATTATGACATCACAGTCAAATTTCTGAGATAAAAATTGGAAACTGACATATTAGGTCAAAATTATGACTTTGTATATAACTAAGATTTACCTAAGCATGATTTTTGTTCTCATGTGGCAGAAATGCTCCTCCATAGCTAACAGTTTTGTGATATTATGGCATTTATTTGTAATATTATGGTATTTTGAACATTATAAATGAGAAAAAATATTCAATACTCACGTCTGTCAGATTACAGCCCCTAAAAACACGAAGAAATGATTAGAGAAAACAGTTATTCAGCAAATATCTTCATTTTAAACGCACACATCTAACTTCAGACTACATGGACAATCATAATAAACGACAGGCTAACCGCTAACAAACAGCAGAAAACACACCAGCAGTTTAATTTCTTCACACTCTCCAGGTCCGACGCTTTAGCCCGAGCCAGGACGAGTTTGCGGGTTAATTTCATGTTGATAAATGTTAAGGTTTTATTCGGAAATGCGTCAATATTGAACCCGATCGCGTCTGAACATCACATCGCTGCTGTCCGTCAGTCACTGCGCATGCGCATGCGCGTCACTCCGCGTCTATGACAACCGCTCAGTTCCGCGCGTCACCAGCAGAGCGCGGCAAAACACCTCAGATTCACCTCAGACCCGCAACAACAGATTATGTCAATGTTTTTCCAAACATAACATTAATATTTTAGCTCATTAACTTTTTTACGGTTAAAACATTACACATTATGCCATAAAATACGCTGATGCAGTCAGCGGGGTATATTTTTAAGGTTTGAATTGAGGAATTCACTGTCTATTCGAGCATTAATTGAACAATAGTTATTGTTTATACGTATAATTAGTTATAATGACTATAAGAACATTAGAGATAATTCGATGTTTTATCACTTAATTATTCGAAAACGAGCAGAAAAGTATAGCTCGAGACGTGAACGCGCAGAACAAAGAAGAGGCGGAGAGACGAGCGCGCGCCCCCGACACAATTCGTGCGCTGCGTACGGTGAATGTAAGGAGCTTTCACGGGAATCAGTGCGTGTGTTTTCCGCTGTTAACGGCTGATATCTGTGATCTTCCATCATGCACCATTTGGACTTTGAGAAGCTGCGGATGAGCGGCGCGGGGAAAGCCATCGCGGTTCTGACCAGCGGCGGGGACGCGCAGGGTAAACATCACAATAAACGCAAATATATAGTGCATTGACAGCTCACTCTACTTATACATTCCTAAACGGCGCTTGAGATGCATTTACACGCATGCACTCATGATGCACATCATGCACATCTTACATCTACTTCCTGCTGTAGAGGAATCCACTCGTGCACTTTCATGCGTTACTAACGCAATGTGTGTTTTCTCAGTTCTCTGTGATTCACAGGAGAATAAAGAGGCAGAAGTAATGCATGGACTGACTGTTATGTAACTCAATCTTTTATTCGTTCATGCAAATGTTTGTTAACAAAATTTGCATTGCGTAGGCATTATGTCGCTGTTGTTGCTGCATTAAAGGCGCAGTATGTAAGATTTTTTAGGATTAGAATCTCCTCTAGATCAGTGTTATATATTGTGTTGACTTTATCCCAAATGTGAATGTTTAAATCAGTGTGTGTGCGCCGCCCATCAGTGACATCATCCCCGCGTGTTATTGTGCAGTAACCATGGCAACACTAATATCCGCTGTGTTTTATTAGCCACTGTTTGGATCATTGATGGACAGAAACTCCTCATTGTTCTCCAGCTCAACACAGTTAGTCTGACTGTGTGAATCTGCTGTTGTTGATTTACCCAGAATGCCATGTTTTACCCAGTGTTAATTTCGTTGACGAATAATTTTCGTCATGATTTTCGTCAACGACCTTTTTTCACTGACAAAAACGAGTCGATAACTAAATAAAAACTAGTGTTGGATGACAAAAACTATGACGAAAACTTACTGTCATTATCGTTAACAAATAAAAGCGAGAGGAAAGTCACGCATTATATATTCGTTTTTGGTTACACAATAAACTGTATTTAATTTAATTCCCATTTAATTCATAGTCAGGAGGAAAGACCAGTATTTGACACATATTCAATAAAGTATCAGGGTTATAATAGTTCACTAAAACCATTAAAAAAATCTTCATTACTTGAAATTAAATAAATGTTAACTGAAATTAAAAAAATAAATAAACAAACGTATTTGAAGCTTTAGCTTGACCTGATATGGCCTACTGACTAAAACAGGAATAGAAAGTTATAAAAACTATAGAGATGTTTTTAAAAAACAAACAAAAAAGTGAATTGAGCTCTTTCGTGTATTTTTAATGTCAAAAACAAAATGACGTCAAAATGTCAGTTCAAGTGATGCTTAAATGCTTAATGTATTACAATTGAACTAAACTCATTAGATTTTATTAAAATCTTATGATATTTAGTCGACTAAAATATGACTAAAACTTAATGGCATTTTAGTCAAAAGACTATGGCTAAAACTAAATCAAAATATGCTGTCAAAATTAACACTGCTGTTGTTGATTTACCCAAAATGCCGTGTTTTCCTGCCTCATATGATCTCGCTCACTGCAGTGTGAACAAGTGTCTCATAGTAGCGCCGAGACAACATTACAACATCACTTTAACACACTCACATGTGTGTGACAGGATCAAACACACACACATGAGCGGACACACACTCCGCCCACTCATGAGTCAAGACACGCCTCTGAGTCGAGTAATTACACACTGTGCCTTTAAACACAAATGCACTTTATGCATTAAATGCGTGCGTGTGTGTGTGTGTGTGTGTGTGTGTGTGTGTGTGTGTGTGTGTGTGTGTGTGTGTGTGTGTGTGTGTGTGTGTGTGTGTGTGTGTGTGATTTCCTGCAGGTATGAATGCTGCTGTTCGTGCTGTAACGCGCATGGGCATTTTTGTGGGCGCCA
Organism: Gobio gobio; assembly: GCF_949357685.1. Taxonomy (NCBI): domain Eukaryota; kingdom Metazoa; phylum Chordata; class Actinopteri; order Cypriniformes; family Gobionidae; genus Gobio; species Gobio gobio. The sequence goes on along the minus strand of NC_137112.1, from coordinate 1,442,272 downwards.
AAGTCTACCTGATCTATGAGGTATGAGACGCTGCACATGCACAAGAGTCACTGATGTGTGTGTGAGTGTGTGTGTGTGTGTGTGTGATTCTGACCTCTCTCTCTCTCTCTCTCTCTCTCTCTCTCGCTCAGGGTTATCAAGGTCTGGTGGATGGAGGAGACAACATCAAACTCGCCAACTGGCAGAGCGTCACCAACATCATTCAGCTGGTGAGTCTTCAGCTCTTCTCTCAGTGTTTCTGAAACGCCGCCATCTTGAGTTTCTTCCACGTCACAATATTCCTCATTATAATAATGAATGCGCAGAATAAAGGGGCGGGGCCTGGTTGAGTTAGTTAGTCGTGTGTTTAAACTGGTGGTTATGTTAAGGGGCGGGACATTTCCCAAACACCAATCACAACACACCGCTCCAGCCGACCAATCAGAGCACAGTGTGCTCTTCAGAAGGCGGGGCTTCATAGAGACAGGAAGTAAACAGAGCGATACTGACAGACTGGGAAGAGAGGAGCCGCAACACTGGAGAATATGAGGAAATAATCAACACTCAAGCGGGAAAACCTGAGCTGTCAATCATCCTCCTCTGACTGACAGCAGGATTGAGATTAAACGCAGATTACACACACACACTCACTCACACACACACACACACACACACACACACACTCACACTCACACTCACACACACTCACACACACACACACACTCACATCTGCAGACTCATCAAGAGCACGGCTGGGATTATGAGTGTGATTCTGAAATGTGCATTATGTGTGTGTGTGTGAGTGTGTGTGTGTGGCACTGAGTGTGTTCTGCATTATGTGTGTGTGTGTGTGTGTGTGTGTGTGTGTGTGTGTGGCACTGAGTGTGTTCTGCATTATGTGTGTGTGTGTGTGTGTGTGTGGCACTGAGTGTGTTCTGCATTATGTGTGTGTGTGTGTGTGTGTG
>NC_137112.1:1428828-1433828 GCF_949357685.1 Gobio gobio | reverse complement strand
TCTGATCTGGTATGATCCGGTCTGATCCAGTCTGATCTGGTCTGATCTGGTCTGATCCGGTCTGATCTGGTATGATCTGGTATGATCTGGTATGATCTGGTCTGATCCGGTCTGATCTGGTCTGATCTGGTCTGATCCGGTCTGATCTGGTATGATCTGGTCTGATCCGGTCTGATCTGGTCTGATCTGGTCTGATCCGGTCTGATCCGGTCTGATCCAGTCTGATCTGGTATGATCCGGTCTGATCCAGTCTGATCTGGTATGATCTGGTCTGATCCGGTCTGATCTGGTCTGATCTGGTCTGATACGGTCTGATCTGGTCTGATGTGGTCTGATCTGGTCTGATCTGGTCTGATCCGGTCTGATCTGGTCTGATCCAGTCTGATCTGATCTGATCCGGTCTGATCTGGTCTGATCTGGTCTGATCCGGTCTGATCTGGTCTGATCTGGTCTGATCCGGTCTGATCCGGTCTGATCTGGTATGATCCGGTCTGATACGGTCTGATCTGGTCTGATCTGGTCTGATACGGTCTGATCTGGTCTGATGTGGTCTGATCTGGTCTGATCTGGTCTGATCCGGTCTGATCCGGTCTGATCCGGTCTGATCCAGTCTGATCCAGTCTGATCCAGTCTGATCTGGTCTGATCCGGTCTGATCTGGTCTGATCTGGTCTGATCCAGTCTGATCTGGTCTGATCCGGTCTGATCTGGTCTGATCTGGTCTGATCTGGTCTGATCCGGTCTGATCCAGTCTGATCTGGTCTGATACGGTCTGGTCTGATCTGGTCTGATGTGGTCTGATCTGGTCTGGTCTGATCTGGTCTGATCCGGTCTGATCCGGTCTGATCCGGTCTGATCTGGTCTGATCTGGTCTGATCCGGTCTGATCTGGTCTGATCTGATCCGGTCTGATCTGGTCTGATCCGGTCTGATACGGTCTGATCTGGTCTGATCCGGTCTGATCTGGTCTGATCCGGTCTGATCTGGTCTGATCTGGTCTGATGTGGTCTGATCTGATCTGGTCTGATCCGGTCTGATCCGGTCTGATCTGGTCTGATCCGGTCTGATCTGGTCTGATCTGGTCTGATCCAGTCTGATCTGGTCTGATCTAGTCTGATCTGGTCTGATCCAGTCTGATCTGGTCTGATCTAGTCTGATCTGGTCTGATGTGGTCTGATCCGGTCTGATCTGGTCTGATACGGTCTGATCTGGTCTGATCCGGTCTGATCTGGTCTGATCCGGTCTGATCTGGTCTGATCTGGTCTGATGTGGTCTGATCTGGTCTGGTCTGATCTGGTCTGATCCGGTCTGATCCGGTCTGATCTGGTCTGATCCGGTCTGATCTGGTCTGATCCGGTCTGATCTGATCTGGTCTGATCCAGTCTGATCTAGTCTGATCTGGTCTGATCCAGTCTGATCTGGTCTGATCTGGTCTGATCCGGTCTGATCTGGTCTGTGGTTCTGCAGGTATCTGGCGGTGGTGTCGGCTCTGGCATCTGGTGCCGACTGGCTCTTCATCCCAGAGGCTCCACCGGAGGACGGCTGGGAGGATCACATGTGCGCTCGACTGGGAGAGGTGACCCTTCTGACCTCTGACCCTCTTGACCCTTCTGACCTCGGACCCTTCTGACGGAAGATGGCATTGCTCCTGATAAACATGATAAACGCAGCGCACGACTTCAGATTGATTTTGAATAATTGTGCAGTATTCCAGTGTGTTGAAAGTGCTGACCGTATGAACGTGTGTGTGTGTGTGTGTGTGTGTGTGTGTGTGTGTGTGTGTGTGTGTGTGTGTGTGTGTGTGTGTGTGTGTGTGTGAGCAGATTCGCAGTAAAGGCTCCCGCCTGAACATCGTGATCATCGCAGAAGGAGCCATAGACAAACACGGCCAGCTGATCTCCTCCAACTACATCAAAGACGTGAGGCTGGCAGATGCAGATGTGCAGTGATGTCATCGGTGTGAGATCTGACCGCGTGTGTGTGTGTGTGTGTGTGCAGCTGGTGGTTCAGCGGCTGGGTTACGACACGCGGGTCACTGTACTGGGTCATGTCCAGAGAGGAGGAACGCCGTCCGCCTTCGACAGAGTCCTGGTGAGTCCATGCTCCGCTCATTCTGAAGATGGATTGGGTCAGAATTATTTATGACATTATTTTAGTGTATAATCATAATCATAAACACTGGTTTCTAGAGGCTAATGAATGGAAAGCAGGGATGGAAATTAGCACCAGCCAAATGCGGGTGGTGATGTGTTGTGGCGGGTAAATAAAGATAGCATCGCTACTAGCAATGCCACAATTCTCAATATAATATTGAAGCGTTCGGGACGGCCTTCACAGTTCAATAATCGCTTGTGAATTGCGGTTTTACATTTAATTAATAATTTTTCTACAAATTCTATAATTTGCCTCCATCCCAATACTGAACAACAACACACATTCCCATCACAGGTCAGTGGTGGAGTTACACTCACAGCACACTAGAGTTATTCACAATCACCAAAGCTCATTTACATGCGTTTAACATGCGCTTTTCAGAGCGCGCGCACTAAACTCCTGTCACACACGTGATTACTGGACTAATAGTCGTCTTACTGCGCTAATACTGTCAAATACACACAAGGTTAACATAAACACAGTAGTTATGTGTAAAGTGAAAGTAAAGTCGGTGTGTGTGTGTGTATTAGATGTGTGCAGGTCTTTAATTGACAGCGGCGCAGCCTATAGTGAACACTCTGGCCTTAAAGGGACAGTTCACCTCTAACATGATGTCATTATTTACTCACTCTAATGTTGTTCCAAACCTGTTTTCATTTCTAAATGACAGAATCTTCATTTGTGAGTGAACTATCCCTTTAATGTTAATACAACAACAAAAGACGAAGAGAAATTCACTCTCTGCTCTTGACTGAAGAACTTTAATACAGTAGCTTTAATAAGAATAATGTAGATTTTATAGTGAAGTTTTACATTCATTCATTCAATTTCATCCTTTAATGCTGCTGTTCAGCTCTGAGCTGCCAGTGTAAATCTTTATATATATTTATTTTATATTTTACAATACACTTGGAATGTTTACAAGGTTTTTTTTAAGTAAAGTTTTAAGTTTAAGTAAGGGTTTTCAATTATTTTAAGTAAAATAAAGAAAGAAAAAAGTATTTTTTTCTCCTTAACCTCTTGCTGTTCCTGTCGGCTAAGAATAGAATAACAAAAAACTGATGATAAGCCATCAGAACCGAGCCGGAACCCGAGGTTAAGAACCGAGGTGTGTATTGAACCGTGGACTAACTGTAGTGTTGCATCACTAATAGCCACTGCTGGAGGGCGGACACTTTTAGAGGAGGCGCACCTGCAACAGCACATCACAGGTGTTCAGAGGAGGAGGAGCCAGAGGACAGAGAGGCGGAGTCAAAACACGTTTCTGTAAAGAACGATGGAGAAAAGCAGACCATGGGGAGCCCTGCGATTGGTTAGTTTACGATGAGTCTGACCATGTTCTGCTCGGATGTCGTCGGGTTTCCACCCGTCCCGTGAAATACAGAATCGTCCCGTATTTACAAGCAAAATGACGTCCCGTATCAAACCAATGGGGATGCGATTTCGTCCCGTATTTTACAGTCCACACATAGTTCAATAAACACTTAAGGATTTTGCAGTGTGGAGAACACTGATAGCAAATATAAAGAAATCAATTTCACAATCAGTAGTTGAGAAGTTAATTTGCGCGTGGTTGCGTTTTAGCGGCTTTTATTGCCATAGCGACGGAGTCTGGAGAACATGCGCTGGAAACTTGCGCGGTTTTTTAAAAACATGTCGAGCTGGCGTCGCGTCCGCCGTTTGAACGCAAGAGGATCTCCAGATATAGACGGTTTCATCGGGTGTTGCCACGGTTACGCTCCTGGCCCGAAGTTACCTTCTGGTCTGTGTTTGTTTATGGTCTGGCGAGGGGATAGTATGGCGCACTACTCAGTAGAAACACATTTTTGACGTACTATTGGATAACATGATATAAATATTAACGATCAAGCAGAGAGAATATGAGAATATTGGTTTTTTTAAATGGATAATATATTTATATAATAAATCATATATTAATATTAATTAATAATTTAAGTAAATTAATAAAAAATTTAACATTTTTGAATTTCAGAATTGTCAAAAAAGTGATTTGTGGTTCAGAATGACTGCTTAAAGGGACAGTTCATCCACAAATAAAAATTCTCTCATCATTTATTCACCCTCAAGTTGTTCCAAACATGTTTACATTTCTTTATGTTGAACACATATGAAGATTTATTCCTGCTGTGGAAGTCAATGATGCCCCAGTGCAGTCTGGGTACAAACATTCCTCTAAATCTCTTCTTTTGTGTTGAGCAGAAGAAACTCACACAGGTTTGAGCATCATGAGGAGAGTAAATGAGGACAGAATGCTTTAGTTTTGGGTGAACTATCCCTTTAAAGTGCACTAAATAGGCTACTAAAGAGTTCTTTAGAAATAAATTAAATAATCAAATGTAAAATAATATAACATTGTATATTGTGGTGAATGAGTGTCCCTTATTCTGCCAGACTGAAGGTGGAAACCCTAGTGTCGTCAACACTTCAGAACATCCACAACTAAGAGTTTCATTGTTGGGACTAAAAGCCTAAAACTGTAAGAGCAGAATCCTCCAACGCCACATCATTAATCTGCCCACATCTAATGAGGTGTCAGTTCATGGTGTGTGTGTGTGTGTGTATAAGAGAGAAAGAGGAATTGTCAGTATTTCATTGAGACTTGAGATTAAATAAACTGCTGAAGTATTGTTGAGCTTGTGGTATTAATTTCACATGCAGTTACACATTATCGGGTAAAAACAAGAAAGTGTCTGGTAGACAAAAAAGTACATTTCTATCCCTGATCGAAAGTCATGCGAGAGTCACAATTACCTTCTTTTGCTTTTCATTGTGTGTGTGTGCGTGTGTGTGTGTGTGTGTGTGTGCGCGTGTGTGTGTGTGTGTCTGT
>NC_137112.1:1416328-1426328 GCF_949357685.1 Gobio gobio | reverse complement strand
CTGTTAGTGGGATTATAACACAGTGGAAGCCATTGGGAACAACAGCAACTCAACCACAAAGAGCGGGGTCAGCGCATGCTGAGGGTCACAGAGCGGGGTCAGCGCATGCTGAGGGTCACAGAGCGGGGTCAGCGCATGCTGAGGGTCACAGAGCGGAGTCAGCGCATGCTGAGGGTCACAGAGCGGGGTCAGCGCATGCTGAGGGTCACAGAGCGGAGTCAGCGCATGCTGAGGGTCACAGAGCGGGGTCAGCTCATGCTGAGGGCCACAGAGCGGGGTCAGCGCATGCTGAGGGTCACAGAGCGGGGTCAGCGCATGCTGAGGGTCACAGAGCGGGGTCAGCGCATGCTGAGGGTCACAGAGCGGGGTCAGCGCATGCTGAGGGTCACAGAGCGGGGTCAGCGCATGCTGAGGGTCACAGAGCGGGGTCAGCGCATGCTGAGGGTCACAGAGCGGGGTCAGCGCATGCTGAGGGTCACAGAGCGGGGTCAGCGCATGCTGAGGGTCACAGAGCGGGGTCAGCGCATGCTGAGGGTCACAGAGCGGGGTCAGCGCATGCTGAGGGCCACAGAGCGGGGTCAGCGCATGCTGAGGGCCACAGAGCGGGGTCAGCGCATGCTGAGGGTCACAGAGCGGGGTCAGCTCATGCTGAGGGCCACAGAGCGGGGTCAGCGCATGCTGAGGGTCACAGAGCGGGGTCAGCGCATGCTGAGGGCCACAGAGCGGGGTCAGCGCATGCTGAGGGTCACAGAGCGGAGTCAGCGCATGCTGAGGGTCACAGAGCGGGGTCAGCGCATGCTGAGGGTCACAGAGCGGGGTCAGCGCATGCTGAGGGTCACAGAGCGGGGTCAGCGCATGCTGAGGGTCACAGAGCGGGGTAAGCGCATGCTGAGGGTCACAGAAATCGCCAACTTTTGCAGAGTCAAGAGCTCCAGACCTCCAAACTTCTGTGGCCTTCATATGAGCTCAAGAACAGTGTGTAGAGCTTCATGGAATGGGTTTCCATGGCCGAGCAGCTCATCCTAGCCTTACAGCACCAGCGTGGGATGCAGTGGGGTAAAGCGCGCCGCCACTTGACTCTAGAGCTGTGGAGACGTGTTCTCTGAGTGACCAATCACGCTTCTCTGTCTGACAATCCCATGGACGAGTCTGGGTTTGGCGGTTGCCTGGAGAACGGGACTTGCCTGACTGCATTGTGCCAAGTGTCAAGTTTGGTGGAGGGGGGATTTTTTTGTTTTTCAGGGGTTAGTTCCAGTGAAAGGAACTCCCAAGACATTTTGGACAATTTCATGCTCCCGACTTTGTGGGCCCAGTTTGGGGACGGCCCCTTCCTGTCCCAGCATGACTGCTCCAGTGCTCAAAGCGTCTCCATAAAGACATGGATGAGCGAGTTTGGTGGAGGAACTGGAGTCCTGAGCTCAACCCCATAGAACAGCTTTGGGATGAATTAGAGCGGAGACTGAGAGCCAGGCCTTCTCGTCCAACATCACAAATGAAGAATCCCCATAAACACACTCCTAAACCTTGAGGAAAGAAGAGCTGGAGCTGTTAGAGCTCCACATTAAACCCGACGGATGAAGAATGGAAAGCTCATGTGCGTTAGGGCTGCAACAAACGATTATTTTGATAATCGATTAATCTATCGGTTATTAGAACGATTAATCGACTAATCATCGATTATTGTTATTGCCATCGACGACTAATCAGTACATTTTTACCGATTATTCAGCTTTCCCTATTAGTTAAAACATTGAGTTATACATATTCTAACTATAATATATAAATAAGAAAATCACTTCAGCTTTTGAAATGGATGTTTTAATGAACTTTGAGCCAAGTTCTCAGAACTCAAATCACACACAAATGCTCTCTAAGCATTGTTTAAATATTCTGTTTTCTTTCAATTGAAAAAAAATTATAATAATAAGCAAAAATTAGCTGCATTACAGACAAAAAAATATATATATTTTTGAATGCAAACATCTCTTGGCTTCAGTATTAAAGGCATAGTTCACCCAAAAATGAAAATTGTGTAAATGAATAATTTACTCGCCCTCAAGTTGTTCCAAACCTGTATAAGTTCTGCTGAACACAAAGGAAGATATTTTGAAGAGTGTTTGTAACCAAGCAGATTACCACAGTAGGGGAAATATAATATGGTACTCAATGGTTGCTCTCTCTGCTTTGTTACAAACATTCTTCAAAATAAATATCTTCCTTTTTGTTCAGCAGAACAAAGAAACTCATACAAGTTTGGAACAACTTGAGGGTAAGTAAATGATGACAGAATTTTCATTTTTGGGTGAACTGTCCCTTTAAGAGCTTCATTTGTAAAACAATAACAGGCCCACTGCTTTTCTTAGAACTGAAAAAGAGGACATTTACTTCAGGACACAAAGAATGGTAAAATATTAATCTGCAAATGACATTGCAGACAAAATTACATATTAATCTCTTACATGACAATTGAGCTGCCAGATTCTCATTCACCTTTTAATTAACAATATGAAAACATGATATTCTACCTAACATCGCCTTTTGTGAGTCTTCATGCATATGAACAGAATACAGGCAATGATGAGACTATCTAATTGTGTAATAATAATAAAAATTGAGTATACATGAACAAGATGTTTATTTGGTATTTAACAGGCTAAATTGGCTTTTGGCTAATGAAAACAAGTCCGCAATCTGAAATTAACAGGAAATTGAATTGGAAATGAAAAGGCTGAAAGGTGAAATTAAAGAAAAAAACAACTGCATATTCTGCAACCCAAACAAAGATGTTACTTAAATCAGCATTTGTTTTTAAATTCAGTGTAAAGAAAAAAAGTCCTTACCAGTGAAATTAAATAAAACCAAAGTATATAATTGTTCCAAAATGTTAAATCAAATAATGTTTAGTGCAACGAAAAAAAACTAAGATGCTACAGCAGGTGCTTTTTAAATCAAATTAAGTCAATGTAATTTTAAGGTAAAATAAAAATGATCATCCTATACAGAACTGATAGTATTTCATTTCAAAAGTGCAGCATGTTCTTCGTTAGGCTACAAAAAGAAGTATTTCGGCTTTGTCACAAGTTAGTCTGTTTCGTTCTCATCCGATCCAACACGTGAGAAGCTGAGCTGAACAAACACTCACGATCTACACTTGTGCAGGAGGAGAGATAAGCTCGCTCAACTTCAGCTCGTGCAACTTCAGCTCGCTCAACTTCAGCTCGTGCAACTTCAGCTCGTGCATCTTCAGCTCGCGCAACTTCAGCTCGCTCAACTTCAGCTCGCTCATCTTCAGCTCGCTCAACTTCAGCTCGCGCAACTTCAGCTCGCTCATCTTCAGCTCGCGCAACTTCAGCTCGCGCAACTTCAGCTCGCTCAACTTCAGCTCGCGCAACTTCAGCTCGCGCAACTTCAGCTCGCTCATCTTCAGCTCGCTCAACTTCAGCTCGCGCAACTTCAGCTCGCTCATCTTCAGCTCGCTCATCTTCAGCTCGCGCAACTTCAGCTCGCGCAACTTCAGCTCGCTCAACTTCAGCTCGCGCAACTTCAGCTCGCGCAACTTCAGCTCGCTCAACTTCAGCTCCCTCAACTTCAACTCGCGCAACTTCAGCTCGCTCAACTTCAGCTCACTCAACTTCAGCTCGCTCAACTTCAGCTCGCGCAACTTCAGCTCGCTCAACTTCAGCTCGTGCATCTTCAGCTCGCTCAACTTCAGCTCGCTCAACTTCAACTCGCGCAACTTCAGCTCGCTCAACTTCAGCTCGCTCAACTTCAGCTCGCTCAACTTCAGCTCGCTCAACTTCAGCTCGTGCAACTTCAGCTCGCTCAACTTCAGCTCGTGCAACTTCAGCTCGCTCAACTTCAGCTCGTGCATCTTCAGCTCGCGCAACTTCAGCTCGCTCATCTTCAGCTCGCTCAACTTCAGCTCGTGCATCTTCAGCTCGCTCAACTTCAGCTCGCGCAACTTCAGCTCGCGCATCTTCAGCTCGCGCATCTTCAGCTCGCTCAAATTCAGCTCGCGCATCTTCAGCTCGCGCATCTTCAGCTCGCTCAAATTCAGCTCGCGCATCTTCAGCTCGCGCATCTTCAGCTCGCGCAACTTCAGCTCGCGCAACTTCAGCTCGCTCAACTTCAGCTCTCTCAACTTCAGCTCGCTCAACTTCAGCTCGCGCAACTTCAGCTCGCTCAACTTCAGCTCGCGCATCTTCAGCTCGCTCAACTTCAGCTCGCGCAACTTCAGCTCGCGCAACTTCAGCTCGTGCAACTACAGCTCACGCAACTTCAGCTCTCTCAACTTCAGCTCGCGCAACTTCAGCTCGCTCAACTTCAGCTCTCTCAACTTCAGCTCGCGCAACTTCACCTCGCTCAACTTCAGCTCGCGCATCTTCAGCTCGCTCAACTTCAGCTCGCGCAACTTCAGCTCGTGCAACTTCAGCTCGTGCAACTACAGCTCACGCAACTTCAGCTCGCTCAACTTCAGCTCGCGCAACTTCAGCTCGCTCAACTTCAGCTCGCTCAACTTCAGCTCGCTCAACTTCAGCTCGCTCAACTTCAGCTCGCTCAACTTCAGCTCGCTCAACTTCAGCTCGCGCAACTTCAGCTCGCTCAACTTCAGCTCGCTCAACTTCAGCTCGCTCAACTTCAGCTCGCTCAACTTCAGCTCGCTCAACTTCAGCTCGCTCAACTTCAGCTCGCGCAACTTCAGCTCGCGCAACTTCAGCTCGCTCAACTTCAGCTCGTGCATCTTCAGCTCGCGCAACTTCAGCTCGCTCATCTTCAGCTCGCTCAACTTCAGCTCGTGCATCTTCAGCTCGCTCAACTTCAGCTCGCGCAACTTCAGCTCGCGCATCTTCAGCTCGCGCATCTTCAGCTCGCTCAAATTCAGCTCGCGCATCTTCAGCTCGCGCATCTTCAGCTCGCGCAACTTCAGCTCGCTCAACTTCAGCTCTCTCAACTTCAGCTCGCTCAACTTCAGCTCGCGCAACTTCAGCTCGCTCAACTTCAGCTCGCGCATCTTCAACTCGCTCAACTTCAGCTCGCGCAACTTCAGCTCGCGCAACTTCAGCTCGTGCAACTACAGCTCACGCAACTTCAGCTCTCTCAACTTCAGCTCGCGCAACTTCAGCTCGCTCAACTTCAGCTCTCTCAACTTCAGCTCGCGCAACTTCACCTCGCTCAACTTCAGCTCGCACATCTTCAGCTCGCTCAACTTCAGCTCGCGCAACTTCAGCTCGCGCAACTTCAGCTCGTGCAACTACAGCTCACGCAACTTCAGCTCGCTCAACTTCAGCTCGCTCAACTTCAGCTCTCTCCACTTCACCTCGCTCAACTTCACCTCGCTCAACTTCAGCTCGCTCAACTTCAGCTTGCGCATCTTCAGCTCGCTCAACTTCAGCTCGCGCAACTTCAGCTCGCTCAACTTCAGCTCGCTCAACTTCAGCTCGCGCATCTTCAGCTCGCTCAACTTCAGCTCGCGCAACTTCAGCTCGCTCAACTTCAGCTCGCGCAACTTCAGCTCGGTCAACTTCAACTCGCGCAACTTCAACTCGCGCAACTTCAGCTCGCGCAACTTCAGCTCGCTCAACTTCAGCTCTCTCAACTTCAGCTCGCTCAACTTCAGCTCGCGCAACTTCAGCTCGCTCATCTTCAGCTCGCGCAACTTCAGCTCGCTCAACTTCAGCTCTCTCAACTTCAGCTCGCGCAACTTCAGCTCGCTCAACTTCAGCTCGCGCATCTTCAGCTCGCTCAACTTCAGCTCGCGCAACTTCAGCTCGCGCAACTTCAGCTCGTGCAACTACAGCTCACGCAACTTCAGCTCGCTCAACTTCAGCTCGCTCAACTTCAGCTCTCTCCACTTCACCTCGCTCAACTTCAGCTCGCTCAACTTCAGCTCGCGCAACTTCAGCTCGCTCAACTTCACCTCGCTCAACTTCACCTCGCTCAACTTCAGCTTGCGCATCTTCAGCTCGCTCAACTTCAGCTCGCGCAACTTCAGCTCGCGCAACTTCAGCTCGCGCAACTTCAGCTCGTGCAACTACAGCTCGCGCAACTTCAGCTCGCGCAACTTCAGCTCGCGCAACTTCAGCTCGCGCAACTTCAGCTCGTGCAACTTCAGCTCGCTCAATTTCAGCTCGCTCAACTTCAGCTCGCCCAACTTCAGCTCGCTCAACTTCAGCTCGCTCAACTTCAGCTCGCGCAACTTCAGCTCGCGCAACTTCAGCTCGTGCAACTTCAGCTCTCTCCACTTCAGCTCGATCAACTTCAGCTCGCTCAACTTCAGCTCTCTCAACTTCAGCTCGCTCAACTTTAGCTCGCGCAACTTCAGCTCGCTCAAGTTCGCGCAACTTCAGCTCGCGCATCTTCAGCTCGCGCAACTTCAGCTCGCGCAACTTCAGCTCGCGCAACTTCAGCTCGCGCAACTTCAGCTCGCGCAACTTTAGCTCGCACAACTTCAGCTCGCGCAGGAAAGCGGCACTTCATTCCCTTCAGCATCTCGTCTCTTCCCTCAGTTCTCCAGTTTCCGTTTTTTAACACACAAGTGACATGTTTCGAGAATGATTGCAATATAGGCGCGTATGTGCACGCGGGCGCACAAAGAAAAATACAAAGAAAACCGTTCCGGTTTTTGGCCGGTCAACCGGTGCATCCCTAGTTTCAGCCCTAATGTGCGTGTGAAGGGGGGTGTCACAACACTTCTGGCAATGTAGTGTGTGTGCATACTAATGTTGTGTGTGTGTGTGTGTGTGTGTTCCTCTAGAGTAATCACTCTATGGCGATCCTGAACGTTGGCGCTCCGGCCGCGGGGATGAACGCTGCGGTGAGGTCGGCGGTGAGGGTGGCGCTTGCTCAGGGTCACCGGGTGTACACCATCCACGACGGCTTCGAGGGTCTGGCCAAAGGCCCGGTGAGAGTCACACACACACGGTCTGATCACATGTCTCTGAGCGTCCTTCATCTGATCACATGTCTCTGAGCGTCCTTCATCTGATCACATGTCTCTGAGCGTCCTTCATCTGATCACATGTCTCTGAGCGTCCTTCATCTGATCACATGTCTCTGAGCGTCCTTCATCTGATGAGTGACCCTGATCTCTTCCTGCAGCTGATCGAGGTTCACTGGCGGGACGTGGCGGGCTGGACGGGGCAGGGAGGGTCACTGCTGGGCACCAAACGGTCAGAGTCTCAGGCATCCAATCACAGCTCTCTCATGTTCATCCAGGATGATGTCACAACCTGCTGCGTTTCATAAGTCGCTTGGGTTCTGTGTCTGCTGTCAATCAGACTAGCCCCGCCCACAGTGTGATCTCATTGGTCCATCTTGCACCCCATATCTGTTTATTAAATGGATAGTTCAGCCAAAAATGAACAGTAGCCCATGATTTCCTCTCCCTCTCGTCATCCGAGGTGTGTGTGTCATTCTCCTCTCAGACGAATATAATCTGAGTTATATTACAAAAGTCCAGGCTAATCCAAGCTTTATAACAGCAGTAATAGTTGCTCTGTTTTTGAAGTGCATCTGTCCGTCATATAACTGCTCCAGCGGCTCTGGGGTGTTAATAAAGGCCTTCTGAAGCGAATCGATGCGTTTGTGTAAGAAAAATATCCATATTTAAAACTTTATCAAGTAAACTTTCGGCCTCCACCTTCTGTGGAAAAGTGTTGAATGTTGAAAGTGAAACGTTAGTCTTTCCATCCGCAGGGGAACTTTCAACACTTCCAGAAATTGAACAGGGAAGGCGGTCGGTTGAAACTTTACTTTATAAAGTTTTAAATATGGATATTTTTCTTCCACAAACGCGTTGATTCGCTTCAGAAGGCCTTTATTAACACCCCAGAGCCGCTGGAGCAGTTATATGATGGACAGATGCACTTTTTATAGACTTCAAAAACAGAGCAACTATGAATCAAATTCTAACGCTTGGATTAGCCTGGACTTTTGTAATATAACTCCGATTATTCATCTGAAAGAAGAATGTCACACACACCTCGGATGACTTGAGGGAGAGTAAATCATGGGGTCATGTTCATTTTTGGGTGAACTATCCCTTTAAACACCCCCTAAATTTTGTCTGGCTGAGATTATGTTGCCACAATTTCGCGTTCAGTTCACTGGATACTTGATATGATTCATCTGATTAAAACATGAAATAAAGTCCTCAAATCCACACAATTATTGTTTGCACTTTTCTCCGTGGTTGGAGTTTGTTCGTTCATTGGTGTTTTATGTTTGTTTAGAACTCTTCCCAACTCCTGCATGGAGAGCATCGTGGAGAATATCGGCAAATTCGGCATCCAGTCGCTGCTGGTGATTGGTGGATTTGAGGTACAGGTTGTGTGTGTGTGTGTGTGTGTGAGAGCATGTGTGTGTGTGTGTGAGAGAATGTGTGTTTGATGAGTGTTCACTCCCGCAGGCGTATGAAGGCGTTCTTCAGCTGGTTGAAGCTCGAGGTCACTATGATGAACTCTGTATCCCCATGTGTGTGATTCCGGCTACGATCAGCAACAACGTGCCGGGAACAGACTTCAGTTTGGGTGCAGACACTGCGGTGAACGCGGCCATGGAGGTGAGACTCGCTCGGCTGTAAAGTGTGCCTGTAAAGTGTGCCTGTAAAGTGTGTCTGTAAAGTGTGCCTGTAAAGTGTGTCTGTAAAGTGTGTCTGTAAAGTGTGACTGTAAAGTGTGCCTGTAAAGTGTGCCTGTAAAGTGTGCCTGTAAAGTGTGCCTGTAAAGTGCGCCTGTAAAGTGCGCCTGTAAAGTGTGCCTGTAAAGTGCGCCTGTAAAGTGCGCCTGTAAAGTGCGCCTGTAAAGTGCGCCTGTAAAGTGCGCCTGTAAAGTGCGCCTGTAAAGTGCGCCTGTAAAGTGTGCCTGTAAAGTGTGCCTGTAAAGTGCGCCTGTAAAGTGCGCCTGTAAAGTGCGACTGTAAAGTGCGTCTGTAAAGTGCGTCTGTAAAGTGCGTATGTAAAGTGCGCCTGTAAAGTGTCTGTAGTGTGTCTGTAAAGTGTGTCTGTAGCGTGTGTGTAAAGTGTGTCTTTATAGTGTGTCTTTATAGTGTGTCTTTATAGTGTGTCTGTAAAGTGTGACTGTAAAGTGCGTCTGTAAAGTGCGCCTGTAAAGTGCGTCTGTAAAGTGTGACTGTAAAGTGCGTATGTAAAGTGTGACTGTAAAGTGTGTCTGTAAAGTGTGTCTGTAAAACTGTGTGTCTGTAAAGTGTGTCTGTAAAGTGTGTCTGTAAAGTGCGTATGTAAAGTGCGCCTGTAAAGTGCGCCTGTAAAGTGTGCCTGTAAAGTGTGCCTGTAAAGTGTGACTGTAAAGTGCGTCTGTAAAGTGCGTCTGTAAAGTGCGTCTGTAAAGTGTGACTGTAAAGTGTGTCTGTAAAGTGCGTCTGTAAAGTGCGTCTGTAAAGTGTGTCTGTAAAGTGTGTCTGTAAAGTGCGTCTGTAAAGTGCGTCTGTAAAGTGCGTCTGTAAAGTGTGCCTGTAAAGTGTGCCTGTAAAGTGTGACTGTAAAGTGTGACTGTAAAGTGTGACTGTAAAGTGCGTCTGTAAAGTGCGTCTGTAAAGTGCGCCTGTAAAGTGCGTCTGTAAAGTGCGTCTGTAAAGTGCGCCTGTAAAGTGCGTCTGTAAAGTACGTCTGTAAAGTGTGACTGTAAAGTGCGTATGTAAAGTGCGTATGTAAAGTGCGTCTGTAAAGTGCGTCTGTAAAGTGTGTCTTTATAGTGTGCCTGTAAAGTGTGTCTGTAAAGTGTGCCTGTAAAGTGTGTCTGTAAAGTGTGTCTGTAAAGTGCGTCTGTAAAGTGCGCCTGTAAAGTGCGTCTGTAAAGTGCGCCTGTAAAGTGCGCCTGTAAAGTGCGCCTGTAAAGTGCGCCTGTAAAGTGCGTCTGTAAAGTGCGCCTGTAAATTGCGCCTGTAAATTGCCTGTAAAGTGTGTCTGTAAAGTGTGTCTGTAAAGTGTGTGTAATGTGTTTGTGTCTGTAAAGTGTGTCTGTAAAGTGTGTCTGTAGTGTGT
>NC_137112.1:1378828-1411328 GCF_949357685.1 Gobio gobio | reverse complement strand
CACATCAACCACATCAACCACATCAACCACATCAACCTCATCAACCACATCAACCACATCAACCACATCAACCACATCAACCTCATCAACCACATCAATCACATCAATCACATCAACCACATCAACCACATCAACCTCATCAACCACATCAACCACATCAACCACATCAACCAAATCAACCACATCAACCACATCAACCTCATCAACCTCATCAACCACATCAACCACATCAACCACATCAACCACATCGCCCACATCGCCCACATCAACCTCATCAACCACATCAACCACATCAATCACATCAACCACATCAATCACATCAACCACATCAACCTCATCAACCACATCAACCACATCAATCACATCAACCACATCAATCACATCAACCACATCAACCACATCAACCACATCAACCTCATCAACCACATCAACCACATCAACCATATCAACCACATCAACCTCATCAACCACATCAATCACATCAATCACATCAACCACATCAACCACATCAACCTCATCAACCACATCAACCACATCAACCATATCAATCACATCAACCACATCAATCACATCAACCACATCAACCACATCAACCACATCAACCACATCAACCTCATCAACCACATCAACCACATCAACCATATCAACCACATCAATCACATCAATCACATCAACCACATCAACCTCATCAACCACATCAACCTCATCAACCACATCAACCACATAAACCACATCGCCCACATCAACCACATCAACCTCATCAACCACATCAACCTCATCAACCACATCAACCTCATCAACCTCATCAACCACATCAACCTCATCAACCACATCAATCACATCGCCCACATCAACCACATCGCCCACATCAACCACATCGCCCACATCAACCACATCGCCCACATCAACCACATCGCCCACATCAACCACATGGCCCACATCAACCACATCGCCCACATCAACCACATCGCCCACATCAACCACATCGCCCACATCAACCACATCAACCACATCAAGCACATCGCCACATCAACCACATCGCCCACATCAACCACATCAACCTCATCAACCACATCAATCACATCGCCCACATCAACCACATCGCCCACATCAACCACATCGCCCACATCAACCACATCAACCACATCGCCCACATCAACCACATCGCCCACATCAACCACATCGCCCACATCAACCACATGGCCCACATCAACCACATCGCCCACATCAACCACATCGCCCACATCAACCACATCGCCCACATCAACCACATCGCCCACATCAACCACATCGCCCACATCAACCACATCAAGCACATCGCCACATCAACCACATCGCCCACATCAACCACATCGCCCACATCAACCACATCGCCCACATCAACCACATCGCCCACATCAACCACATCAACCACATCAATCACATCGCCCACATCGCCTACATCGCCCACATTAACCACATCAATCACATCGCCCACATCAACCACATCGCCTACATCAACCACATCGCCCACATTAACCACATCAACCACATCGCCCACATCAATTCATCTTGAGTCGCTTTGTTTCAGTTAATCGCAGAATCTTGAGTCGCTTCGTTGCTGTGAATCATAGACTCTTGAGTCGCTTCATTTCAGTGAATCAGAGAATCTTGAGTCGCTTCGTTTCAGTGATTCATAGAATCTTGAGTCGCTTCGTTGCTGTGAATCATAGACTCTTGAGTCGCTTCGTTTCAGTGAATCATAGACTCTTGAGTCGCTTCGTTTCAGTTAATCGTAGAATCTTGAATCGCTGCGTTTCAGTGAATCGCTTTCAGTGAATCATAGACTCTTGAGTCGCTTAGTTTCAGTGAATCATAGACTCTTGAGTCGCTTAGTTTCAGTGAATCATAGACTCTTGAGTCTCTTAGTTTCAGTGAATCATAGACTCATGCTTTGTGCAGGCCGTGTGTTTGCCAACGCTGCGGATTCGGCCTGTGTGATTGGCATGAAGAAGAAGGTCATGTCCTTCAGTCCCGTGACCGAACTCAAGACACACGCAGACTTCGAGTGAGTGACACGTGTCGAACACAGATCAATAATCATATCATTAATGCATCATGCATTTCTGAGATGCCACTGTTTATTTATCATTATGCACTGTGTGTGTGTGTGTGTGTGTGTGTGTCTGTGTGTGTGTGTGTGTGTGTGTCTCTGTGTTTGTGTCTCCGTGCGTGTGTGTGTGTGTGTGTGTCTCTGTGTTTGTGTCTCTGTGCGTGTGTGTGTGTGTGTGTGTGTGTGTGTCTCTCTGTGTGTGTGTGTGTGTGTAGGCACCGGATGCCGAGGGAGCAGTGGTGGCTGAATCTGCGGCCGATGCTGAAGATGTTGGCGAAGTATCAGACGAGTTTTGACGAGTATGTGACAGGAGAGATGGAGCATGTGACCCGCCGCAGCCTCAGCATCGAGACGGGCTTCTGAAGAGCAGCACACACACACACACACTCACTCACACACACACACACACACACACACACACACACACACACACACACACACACTGACCGCTGTCACCCGTCCTCAGAACTGACCTCAGTGTTTATCAAGTAATTGATCAGGAAATGTGAAATAACTCCGATATTAATGTTTAGTCTCTTGTGACTTGTCTTGTGTTTGTCAGTAATATTTCTTCATTAATGTGAGAGTTCAGTGTTTCTGAGCTGGAGTGTGTGTGAGAGTTCATGTCTGATCCTGAATCAGTGTTTAGTTTTTGTCTGATTGATTGATTATGTTTTCCTGTAGAAATGCTGCCAATTTTTCACCCTAAATCATGTTTACAGATTAATATGCAAGATGTGCTTCAGCGATTAATCCAGAATCAATAAATACTGATATCTTCTGCTAATCAAAGCGTGTGTGTGTGTGTGTGTGTGTGTGTGTTCAGTATTTCAGCTTAACTTAGTGACATCACATACAGTCATATCACAATCATCATTTATCTGAAGATTATAAATATAAGAATTTAATAAAAATTATATAGATATATTTAGATGTGTGTGTATGTATAATGTACAGTAATGTGTATTATAATTTAGTCATATTATAAATATAATTGTATAATTTATATATATATATATATATATATATATATATAACAAAATAATTGTATATAAATATACTTATTTATACTTGTTATTTGTACATTCACTTATGTATATAAAATAATATATAATTAAATATATAAAACAAAACATTTAATTATAAATATATTAAATATATAAATTCTATATATATTTTATAATTATATAATTTATTCAATTATATAAACATTTTAAAATAAAGTATATTTTATAACTATATTATTTTATTATATATATATAATTATATAAAGCACAACAAAATGACTAAAACTGAATTAAATAAAAAATACAGCTAAATAGAAATAATAATTAAAAACTATTAAAAAAATATATAAATTACAACTAAATATTTTTTTAGAAAACTAATAAAATTATAAACAACAAAATTATGTATTTAAAAATTGTATAAAAATGATATGGTTATAATTATATATATATATATATATAATTAATGTACAATGTGTATTATGATTTAGTTAATATAATATAAATATAATTATTAATTTTGCATATAATAATGTTTATTTAAATATATTTTTAAACATATTTTATAATTGTTATTTTTACTTAGAATTATCCAATATATAATAATATTCTATATATAATTGTATCGTTATATTATATAATTTATATTCTATAATCTTATAATTATATTTTATAATTATATTATTTTATTATATTTATATAGTATATTTCATGAATAATTTTATAATGTATTATATAATTATATAAATTATTTATATAATATTATGTAATTATAATGTTTTATAATATAAGTTACAACATTGTATTGAATTATATGATTTGTTATAATTATATTAAAAGAGAATAAAGATATATTCTCATATATGTCTTTATTCGCATTTCACAACATTATAACTGTATTTAAAAATAACACACACACACACACACACACACACACACACACACACACACACAAAAGAGAACACATATCTAAATGTGAAAGTTATTACTGCTTATTTCCCGGAGTGATTATGTATTCTCATACTATCGCGCTGCGTGCTGCAGGTCAGTTGGTCCTCCGGCATCCCATAATGCTTCACTGTCGGCGCTGGTAAAGCGCGCATGCGCAGTTGATCGGTCTCTTTTGGATCCGGACCTCTTCTGCTAAAATGGTGAGTGTTTGTGTCTCAGAGAGAAATCCTCGAACATCTCCTCTATCGCGCTCAGATAACTCGCGTTTCTCCTCGCTCGGTGTGTGTATGAGTGAATTAAACCCCATCGGTGCGGAATGCGTGGATTTAGACGAGGATAACGCCTTTAAAGGCCATGATTTATCCGCTGTGTTCGAGTCAGTCGCCGCTGCTCCGGTCAACCGTCAGAAACACCTCAGAGGAATAACGGCTGTTTTTTAAACTCAGAGGAATAACGGCTGTTTTTTAAACTCAGAGGAATAACGGCTGTTTTAACCCAAACATGAGGTTTCGTTCGGTCTAATGTTTACCGTAATATCGTCAGATCAGTGTAAAGAGACTGTTGTGGATAATGTGAGTTCTGTAGATTCATGGTTTTATCCCGTAACTTGCGTTAGTTCACTAAATCAGATGTTTCTGATGTATTTTACTGAAGTTAAGCTACTGAGATGTGCATATCATACTTTAATATCCCTTAAACTGCAGTGTAACTCCTATATAAATGTGTATGTATACATTTACCCAATTTAAAGGTGCAATATGTAAGGTGTTTTGTTATTAGAATATCTAAACTCCACTAGATCAGTGTTATATATTGTGTTGACTTTATCCCAAATATGAATGTTTAAATCAGTGATTTTCCCCGCCCATCAGTGACATCATCCCCACGTGTTATTGTGCAGTAACCATGGCAACACTAATATCCGATGTGTTTTATTAGCCACTGTTTGGATCATTGATGGACAGAAACTGCTCATTGTTCTCCAGCTCAACACATTTAGTCTGATTGTGTGAATCTGCTGTTGTTGATTTACCCAGAATGCCATGTTTTCCCGCCTCATATGATCTCGCTCACTGCAGTGTGAACAAGTGTCTCATAGTAGCGCCGAGACAACATCACTTTAACACACTCACATGTGTGTGAGAGGATCAAACACACACACACACGCATGAGCAGAAGAAGCACTTGCGGCATAATAAAAGCTCCGCCCACTCACGAGTTAAGACACGCCTCTGAGTCGAGTAATTACACACTGCGCCTTTAACTGAATTTCTGCGAGTGATCCGCTTGAATGAAATGCTTTGCTCCTGTTTTTCGTCCCACGTTTACTGAAATGTGTGTTTCCTCAGGCCAAGCGCACCAAGAAGGTGGGGATTGTGGGGAAGTACGGCACCCGTTACGGTGCGTCCCTCAGGAAGATGGTGAAGAAGATTGAGATCAGCCAACACGCCAAATACACCTGCTCCTTCTGCGGCAAGGTGAGGCGCTTAAACATGCCCTATATCGAGGGAATCGCCTCACAAACAAGAACAGATGTAGGCGGGGCTTGAGTGTGTCTGTGGGGAACTGATTGGATGGTGGTGGTTTGTGATTGGTGGATCTCATGTGAGTGACAGGTGGCCCCGCCCTCGTCCTCAGAGATGACTGTAAACTGTTATTATATGGTCTGGTTTAACTCGGATGTGTTTCTCTGCTCAGACTAAGATGAAGAGAAGGGCGGTGGGCATCTGGCATTGTGGGTCCTGCATGAAAACCGTGGCTGGAGGCGCCTGGACATACAAGTAAGAGCTCGTCTGATTGGTTCAGACAAACTACACAACTACATTACTTCAGTAAAAGTACCACTGGTCAAATATTACTCCATTACAAGTGAAAGTTATAAAGATCGCTTTTTACACAAGTAAAAGTACAGAAGTACTTGCTTAGCTTAAGTATCAAAAGTAAATTATTTTATTATTGTTGTATGAAAGCACGTGATTTTAGCCGGTCATGCTCCATACGACATGCTAGCATACCTTCAACTCATTTAAATACTTGTTTAAAAGTTACAAAGCTCTTATCAAAGTCAAAATCATACTAGAAAAGAAAGGTTTCTACATTGTGTTTGACAGGATTATGTAAAAACATATTTCTGAAAGGACTTCAGTTAACATTATTAGCCCAGCTACGCTTTAGCATGCTAACTATCATTGTGGAACGTTATGTGTTAGCGCTGGATCCACAAGGCTATTGGCGGGTAAATCTATAAAAATCATACTTCATACCAGTGTTAACTTTGACAATACATTTTAATTTAGTTTGTCATAGACTTTTGACTAACATTTTAGGCATCTGAATAGTTTTAGTCTAGTTTTAATTGACTATAATAAGATTTTAGTGGATTCAATAGACTAAACTTCAGCTCTTGTGCACTTTCACACTTATCCACGTCTGCTGAATTTTAACTTTAAGTATGACCACAGCGTCTGGGAACTGATGCCGTCTATTTTGCCATCAATTTAGATTAGATTAGATTAGATTCAACTTTATTGTCATTACACAAGTACAAGGCAACGAAATGCAGTAAGATTGCAATTGATTGGTGTTCAAAAAATACCTGGAAATTGTTGAGCTTCATGTGATCCTACAAGAGTGATCACTGATGGGCTGAAAAACTAATCACGTTTTAAAGAAGAAAACAAATCATCCACTGACTTTCGAAACGGCTACGACTTTCTTCTTCGAGGACCTTGATAGAAATGTAGTGGAGTAAAAGTACGATATTTGTCTTTTGTAGTGAAGTAAAAGTCAAGTTTCCATAAAAAAATACTACTCAAGGAAAGTACAGATACTCAAAGTGTGTGTGTGTGTGTGTGTGTAACGGTGTCTCTAACGCTCCTCTGTCTCTTAGCACGACGTCCGCCGTCACAGTGAAGTCCGCCATCAAGAGGCTGAAGGAGCTGAAGGACCAGTAGACTCACACTGGGCTTTTGTACTGGTCTTCGTCTCGGACTGTTGTTCTTTGTGGCTCGTTGGAACATCCCACAATAAATCTGAGTTTGAGCCGGACTTTGCCTCTGTCTTATTTCATTGTGAGACGTGCGTGATCAGCTTTTCTAAAATGAGCAGATTAAGGCCCAATCCCATTTCTAGCCCTTCTCTTTCGTTTACATGAAGGGGTGTCTCGTTCTCTTTTGGCTGGAGGGGTAGGGGTAAGTAGGGCCAGATAGCCCTTCAAACCAAGATTTTTTTTTTTCACACTTCAAACGAAGGGGTTTGAGGAGTTTCCCTCCACTGACTCCGCGCTGCTAGAGTGTGTGTGTGTGTGTGTGTTGCCCCTCGGGATCGATATCGTGTGTTAGTGATTTGAACACATTCATCTCTTTAATATGGTAATCTGTAGCCTATAGTGGGCAAACACATCTGCATCTGTACACTAAACACAGCTACAGCTGTAATCTCAGGAGAAAGGTTAATGTTGATGGAATGGCTCATGACATCAACTGGACATTTCCTGACATTAGTTTCCTTGTATGTGATTGGTTTCATCTCTTTCTGTCGCTGTGATTTAAAAAAAAAAATGACATCGGAAAAAAAAAAAGTTTTTTTTTTCGTCGCAGCACATTCGCGTTCAGTGTGAAAGCTCTCCTTACACACACAGCTGATCAAAAGATTTAGTTGAGGCGCTGTACCAAAAATGTCAGACTTGTCACTTCCATCACCAAATTTGAGTCCGTCGAATTACTCACAAGCATTGACTTAAGAGTAAAAAACATCTTATTATAAGTTCGTTATCAAGCATCTCAGTCATACTTTAAGTGAAGTGTAGGACTAAATCTGAGAGCTGATTTACGACACTTTGCTGTGCCACAAACAGGATTTTGGATGATGTCATAGGCATGAACCAATCACTGAATAGATGTCCTTATTTAAGAATATTCTCAGATAATTCTCATTGAAGGGGAGTTTGCATTCAACACACAATAAAGATTTTTCAAGAGAGAATACATCATGATATTCACATTGGAAATGAAAGATAAACACATTTTCCACCATGTCTTGCTAATCATAGTTTTAAACCGGTGTTCTGTTCCCTCTCCTGCCCTTATAGAAGCTACACTTGATGATATAATCCAAAAGAAAACACAACTGGTGGAGGAAGAAGCTCTACTTTTTGCGGAATCTTTTCTTTAATAAAATGGCCAAATTAACCAGCGCTGAAAAAGATGATGCTTGCTCAGTCCAAACCGCTCATCGTCCAATATTTCAAAAACATTTTTCCTTCCTCAACTGGGAGAGGAAGAGGATTCTCAGCTTTAAGACATTTGATTACTTGCTTTTATACTTAAGTCTGAAAGTAAATTTCATGAATTCTCAGCACTTGAGACTAAAATGTACTTTGAGAAGCTTGATAAACACGGGCCCTGAGCTTTCCGAAGATTTGTGTCAAGATTAGAAAAGATTTCGATTATAAAGTAGTTCAAATAAATGTAAAATTAAACATGACGCCGCCCACTAGGGGGAGGAGCCCGCTAGAAGAATTTAAAGTACCGTTTCCATGGTAACACAATGTCCGATTTCAAAACGGTTTGCACAGGATGAATTTTCAGTTCGTAAGCTTTCGAATGATACCTAATTTATGATCATTACTAAAATATATGCAACGAAAAAAAAGTCCCACCAGCGGGACAGTGACAGTTAAGGGGTTTAATAATAGAATAATACATTTTAATAAAAAATATATATATATCTGGTCATCCTTCATAACGCGGTCGATGTTTACATCACATATTGTCAGTAACTCTTGCGTTACCGGTGTCGTAGTGCTGTCCAATTTCTGAGGGGAATATTTGGCACTCTATCAAGGGAACGGGTGTACAATAGAATTGGGATTGCGCCGTAATCGGTGATGGTTTGTTGGAAATCTTTCAAAAGACATCGATCAAGAAATTTAAAAACTGCTTCCAGGACTGGAAGAGATAGAGGAACGTGTGCTCTTTTGTGCTCTTGCATATTTCATTAGAGAGATTTCTCCACCAATCAGAGTCAGCGGGAGAGCCGAGTCTTCATCTGACCTTACACAAATGAAGACATTAAAGCGATAGTTCAGCCAAAATTAACATGAGCCCATGATTTCCTCTCCCTCTCGTCATCCGAGGTGTGTGTGTCATTCTTCTCTCAGACGAATATAATCTGAGTTATATTACACAAATCCAGGATAATCCAAGCTTTATAACAGCAGTAATAGTTGCTCTGTTTTTGAAGTGCATCTGTGCGTCATATAACTGCTCCAGCGGCTCTGGGGTGTTAATAAAGGCCTTCTGAAGCGAATCAACGCGTTTGTGGAAGAAAAATATCCATATTTAAAACTTTATCAAGTAAACTTTCGGCCTCCGCCTTCCCTGTTCAGTTTCTGGAAGTGTGTAAAGTTCCCCTGCGGATGGAGAGACTAACGCTCAGCTCCGCTCGTCATGACGACACACACACATCTGGAGTTTCACTTTCAACATTCAACACTTTTACACAGAAGGCGGAGGCCGAAAGTTTACTTGATAAAGTTTTAAATATGGATATTTTTCTTCCACAAACGCGTTGATTCGCTTCAGAAGGCCTTTATTAACACCCCAGAGCCGCTGGAGCAGTTATATGATGCACAGATGCACTTCAAAAACAGAGCAACTATTACTGCTGTTATAAAGCTTGGATTATCCTGGACTTTATTAATATAACTCAGATTATATTCGTCTGAGAGGAGAATGACACACACACCTCGGATGACGAGAGGGAGAGGAAATCATGGGCTCATGTTCATTTTTGGGTGAACTATCCCTTTAATGTCTTAAATTCAATATCATGACATTAAGATCTGGGAGCATATTTGGGATTTCCGCCTGGATTTGTCCGACCCAAGTGTAAAAGTTTCCCACCCACACACACACACACACACACACATGTTGGGTTTTCATGTTTTATGGGGACTTTCCATAGGCGTAATGGTTTTTATACTGTACATACTGTATATTCTAACCCCCTACACTGCCCCTAAACCTACCCATCACACACACACACACACACACACACACTGCCCCTAAACCTACCCATCACACACACACACACACACACACACACACACACACACACACACTGCCCCTAAACCTACCCATCACACACACACACACACACACACACACACACACACACACACACTGCCCCTAAACCTACCCATCACACAAACACACACACACACACACACACTGCCCCTAAACCTACCCATCACACACACACACACACACTGCCCCTAAACCTACCCATCACACACACACACACACTGCCCCTAAACCTACCCATCACACACACACACACACACTGCCCCTAAACCTACCCATCACACACACACACACACACACTGCCCCTAAACCTACCCATCACACACACACACACACACACACACACACACTGCTCCTAAACCTACCCATCACACACACACACACACACACTGCCCCTAAACCTACCCATCACACAAACACACACACACACACACACACACACACACTGCCCCTAAACCTACCCATCACACACACACACACACACACACACACACACTGCTCCTAAACCTACCCATAACACAGACACACACAGACACACACACACACACTGCCCCTAAACCTACCCATCACACACACACACACACACACACACACACACACTGCCCCTAAACCTACCCATCACACACACACACACACACACACACACACACTGCTCCTAAACCTACCCATAACACAGACACACACAGACACACACACACACACACTGCCCCTAAACCTACCCATCACACACACACACACACACACACACTGCCCCTAAACCTACCCATCACACACACACACACACACACACACACACACTGCCCCTAAACCTACCCATCACACACACACACACACACACACACACACACTGCTCCTAAACCTACCCATAACACAGACACACACAGACACACACACACACACTGCCCCTAAACCTACCCATCACACACACACACACACACACACACACACACTGCTCCTAAACCTACCCATAACACAGACACACACAGACACACACACACACACTGCCCCTAAACCTACCCATCACACACACACACACACACACACACTGCCCCTAAACCTACCCATCACACACACACACACACACACACACACACACCGCCCCTAACCCTACCCATCACACACACACACACACACACACACCGCCCCTAAACCTACCCATCACACACACACACACACACACACACTGCCCCTAAACCTACCCATCACACACACACACACACACACACACACACACCGCCCCTAACCCTACCCATCACACACACACACACACACACACACACACACTGCCCCTAACCCTACCCATCACACACACACACACACACACACACACACCACTGGTGTCATTCTACAGGAAGCCTCTGGAGTGTCATGAAGCACTGCTAACTGATGAACATGTGAGGATATGTTGTGTTAGACGTGTTTGGGCTGTTTCCACTAGATGGCAGCAAACACTGGAATAATTAATTTTGTATCATGTGTGCAATATTTATTCAAATGGATCTGAAGGGAGGAATATGGGTCTCATTCATGAAACACGAGCAGAATGAATGTGTGTGTAAATCGTTTGTAAAGCTGCTTTGACGTACATTTTTGGATTCACGAAAATGTTCGTATTTTCTAAATGTTAGTACGAAAGAAATGTTCTCTACCACGAGTGAATGGTGTGTTAAACATGTGACCGCTCTGTGTTCTCATTTAGCCAAACGTATTTTATTATGTAGCATAATAATATTTCAAGAGTTGATTTGCCCCGTCTTTACCCGGCCGTCCAATCACAGTGGAGGAGGGGCGGGACAAAAACTACACCGACCAATCATAGCGTTTTATAGCTGGCTAAAATGCTTTGATGGACAAATGATCATTTAATATTTATTGCTAGGCATATGGCCAATTAGTCTCTTTAGCATTTATGCAAAATACTGGAGCCAAACCTGAGAAAGAAGTCCAGAAGATTCCAGCATTCCTGACACGTCATTGGCAGTTGTAACTCATGGGCGGGATTATGCTAATTATAAATGAGCGTGCACGCGCGTCATATTTACGAATGTTTGGAGCTCATTAATAAACACACTTTTAACTACCGAATCCGTGGTGTACGCAGAGATCGTGAATCCGAGTTTACTGTCGTCACTATATGAACTGTTTTTGTTTTTGCGGGTGTGTGGAAGTGTGTTAAATCCAGACCAAAAATCCTAATAATCAAACTAAATCATAATATTTATTAATGTTAATAATAATATAGGGAACCCACAACTACAACAACAACAACATTTATTGTCCCTGTTTTTTATTTAAAAGATAATAACAAATGATGTTAGAGATGTTAGTGATATTTTGACCACTCACGTCCCCGGTTTCCATTTCAGAAATCTGCTCAGCTTAACTTTGAGTGACAGGTGCTGTGTGTCTGCTGTCTGTCAGTCATCACCTCAGCTCCGCCCACGTCCCACCCCTTTGAGTGACAGGTGCTGTGTGTCTGCTGTCTGTCAGTCATCACCTCAGCTCCGCCCACGTCCCGCCCCTTTGAGTGACAGGTGCTGTGTGTCTGCTGTCTGTCAGTCATCACCTCAGCTCCGCCCACGTCCCGCCCCTTTGAGTGACAGGTGCTGTGTGTCTGCTGTCTGTCAGTCATCACCTCAGCTCCGCCCACGTCCCGCCCCTTTGAGTGACAGGTGCTGTGTGTCTGCTGTCTGTCAGTCATCACCTCAGCTCCGCCCACGTCCCGCCCCTTTGAGTGACAGGTGCTGTGTGTCTGCTGTCTGTCAGTCATCACCTCAGCTCCGCCCACGTCCCGCCCCTTTGAGTGACAGGTGCTGTGTGTCTGCTGTCTGTCAGTCATCACCTCAGCTCCGCCCACGTCCCGCCCCTTTAAGTGACAGGTGCTGTGTGTCTGCTGTCTGTCAGTCATCACCTCAGCTCCGCCCACGTCCCGCCTCTTTGAGTGACAGGTGCTGTGTGTCTGCTGTCTGTCAGTCATCACCTCAGCTCCGCCCACGTCCCGCCCCTTTGAGTGACAGGTGCTGTGTGTCTGCTGTCTGTCAGTCATCACCTCAGCTCCGCCCACGTCCCGCCCCTTTGAGTGACAGGTGCTGTGTGTCTGCTGTCTGTCAGTCATCACCTCAGCTCCGCCCACGTCCCGCCCCTTTGAGTGACAGGTGCTGTGTGTCTGCTGTCTGTCAGTCATCACCTCAGCTCCGCCCACGTCCCGCCCCTTTGAGTGACAGGTGCTGTGTGTCTGCTGTCTGTCAGTCATCACCTCAGCTCCGCCCACGTCCCACCCCTTTGAGTGACAGGTGCTGTGTGTCTGCTGTCTGTCAGTCATCACCTCACGTCAGCTCCGCCCACGTCCCGCCCCTTTGAGTGACAAGTGCTGTGTGTCTGCTGTCTGTCAGTCATCACCTCAGCTCCGCCCACGTCCCGCCCCTTTGAGTGACAGGTGCTGTGTGTCTGCTGTCTGTCAGTCATCTCATCACCTCAGCTCCGCCCACGTCCCACCCCTTTGAGTGACAGGTGCTGTGTGTCTGCTGTCTGTCAGTCATCACCTCAGCTCCGCCCACGTCCCGCCCCTTTGAGTGACAGGTGCTGTGTGTCTGCTGTCTGTCAGTCATCACCTCAGCTCCGCCCACGTCCCGCCCCTCTGAGTGACAGGTGCTGTGTGTCTGCTGTCTGTCAGTCATCACCTCAGCTCCGCCCACGTCCCGCCCCTTTGAGTGACAGGTGCTGTGTGTCTGCTGTCTGTCAGTCATCACCTCAGCTCCGCCCACGTCCCGCCTCTTTGAGTGACAGGTGCTGTGTGTCTGCTGTCTGTCAGTCATCACCTCAGCTCCGCCCACGTCCCGCCCCTTTGAGTGACAGGTGCTGTGTGTCTGCTGTCTGTCAGTCATCACCTCAGCTCCGCCCACGTCCCGCCCCTTTGAGTGACAGGTGCTGTGTGTCTGCTGTCTGTCAGTCATCACCTCAGCTCCGCCCACGTCCCGCCCCTTTGAGTGACAGGTGCTGTGTGTCTGCTGTCTGTCAGTCATCACCTCAGCTCCGCCCACGTCCCGCCCCTTTGAGTGACAGGTGCTGTGTGTCTGCTGTCTGTCAGTCATCACCTCAGCTCCGCCCACGTCCCACCCCTTTGAGTGACAGGTGCTGTGTGTCTGCTGTCTGTCAGTCATCACCTCACGTCAGCTCCGCCCACGTCCCGCCCCTTTGAGTGACAAGTGCTGTGTGTCTGCTGTCTGTCAGTCATCACCTCAGCTCCGCCCACGTCCCGCCCCTTTGAGTGACAGGTGCTGTGTGTCTGCTGTCTGTCAGTCATCTCATCACCTCAGCTCCGCCCACGTCCCACCCCTTTGAGTGACAGGTGCTGTGTGTCTGCTGTCTGTCAGTCATCACCTCAGCTCCGCCCACGTCCCGCCCCTTTGAGTGACAGGTGCTGTGTGTCTGCTGTCTGTCAGTCATCACCTCAGCTCCGCCCACGTCCCGCCCCTCTGAGTGACAGGTGCTGTGTGTCTGCTGTCTGTCAGTCATCACCTCAGCTCCGCCCACGTCCCGCCCCTTTGAGTGACAGGTGCTGTGTGTCTGCTGTCTGTCAGTCATCACCTCAGCTCCGCCCACATCCCGCCCCTTTGAGTGACAGGTGCTGTGTGTCTGCTGTCTGTCAGTCATCACCTCAGCTCCGCCCACGTCCCGCCCCTTTGAGTGACAGGTGCTGTGTGTCTGCTGTCTGTCAGTCATCACCTCAGCTCCGCCCACGTCCCGCCCCTTTGAGTGACAGGTGCTGTGTGTCTGCTGTCTGTCAGTCATCACCTCAGCTCCGCCCACGTCCCGCCCCTTTGCCCATTGTCTGTTATCCTGGAGTGAGGCGCGATGACCCTACTTTACTTTAACACTCCTGTATTTCTATGAAATGATCTTTTTAAAGTGCTATAGAAATACTTGACGTAGTGTCTGAATGAGTAGAAGCTCAAGTGTTGAAGTTCTTTAAATGCGGTTTGATGGTAGAAGTGTGTAGACCGTACTTTCAGAAACATCTGAATTGCTTTAAAACCTGTTGATTTGATCTGGGCTTTATTGAGTTAACGATAAGCTGGTCCCAATCGGCCTGATGGGGGCGCTACAACGCTCAAAACTACCTGACTCGCAAACTCCTCGGACTTGGAGGATTACGTTTCTGGTATTTTGGATTGTATGTAAAAACTACTTTTGCGAACTAGTCTGAGGTTGTTTCCCTGATCAGAACCAAACCAGTGCCGAAAGATTCTCTGGAGAGGGAATATCAATGTTTAAAATCCTCATGGTCGCTCGCTAATGGGAGCCCAATATCCCATATGGGCGGGGCCACTTTTACTAAAATGGCTAAACGGAAACGGAACGAGAACGAGATATTTTCACCAAAGTTGAGACACGTGTGTATGAGCTAAATCGAAGGTCACGTGAAAAAAAATCGCGATGATTGGCCACTTGGTGGCGCTATAACAGGAAAAAAACATTTAAAAAGAGCTATAACTCGTAAACGGAACGAGATATTAGGTGTGTTCGACATCGGCTGCGGCTGGATGCAACTGATCGGCGAGAGTAGCCGCGTGCAGGCGGGGAGGAGCTGCAAACACAGACGTGAAGTCGGACACTTTCTGCTTCCCGCGGTGACGCTCGCACTGTGTTTGCACACTTTATCAGCTGAAGTGAAATAAATGCAATATTTGGCAATACACAGATGTTTCAGAGACATTATTGTCATGTTATACTTTATGCACTGCTTAATACAGCGTGTGTTTGTACAAGAATAAAGTTCAACATATAAGCCTACACTATCAATGAAGTGG
The DNA here is from genome assembly GCF_949357685.1 of Gobio gobio. Classification (NCBI taxonomy): domain Eukaryota; kingdom Metazoa; phylum Chordata; class Actinopteri; order Cypriniformes; family Gobionidae; genus Gobio; species Gobio gobio. The sequence goes on along the minus strand of NC_137112.1, from coordinate 1,395,382 downwards.
GGTCTATGTTTTTAATCAGTTATATTTTGATAAACATGACAATATAATATCGCGACTACATGAAAGGAGGTTTTACTGTTATAAAAAACAGATTTGTGCGCATTAGTGGAGCTGAAGGTTTTAGAATAAACACGAAACACACGTGATCGCTGTCATGCGGTGAATCTGGCCAATCGTGGAACGGCTGTGTCGTCATCAGAGCCCGTGCAGCTTCATGCAGTCGCTCTGGAGAAACTGCACCGGCTGTAATCGCCGGCTGCTCTCGAATCGCTCTCGCGGCACTTTGTTGACATACGTCACTGTCACGTGGCGTCGGCGCTGCCTCAAGTCGGACAAAATTTCTAACCGGCATGCACTGCTTCAAGTCAGCCGCCGATCGGTCTGCTCATCGCTGGGTGAAGTCGAACAAGCCTATTTTCACCAAACTTGGAACACGTGTGTATGAGCTAAATCTAAGGTCACGTGAAAAAAATCGTGATGATTGGCCACTTGGTGGCGCTATAACAGGAAAAAAACATTTAAAAAGAGCTATAACTCGTAAACGGAACGAGATATTTTCACCAAACTTGGAACACGTGTGTATGAGCTAAATCTAAGGTCACGTGAAAAAAATCGCGATGATTGGCCACTTGGTGGCGCTATAACAGGAAAAAAACATTTAAAAATAGCTATAACTCGTAAACGGAACGAGATATTTTCACCAAACTTGGAACACGTGTGTATGAGCTAAATCTAAGGTCACGTGAAAAAAAATCGCGATGATTGGCCACTTGGTGGCGCTATAACAGGAAAAAAACATTTAAAAATAGCTATAACTCGTAAACGGAACGAGATATTTTCACCAAACTTGGAACACGTGTGTATGAGCTAAATATAAGGTCACGTGAAAAAAATCGCGATGATTGGCCACTTGGTGGCGCTATAACAGGAAAAAACATTTAAAAATGGCTATAACTCGTAAACGGAACGAGATATTTTCACCAAACTTGGGACACGTGTGTATGAGCTAAATCTGAGGTCACGTGAAAAAAATCTTGGCGGTCGGCCACTTGGTGGCGCTATAACAGGAAAAAAAAATTTAAATGTCGATAACCGTTAACCATTAGTTCGATTGACTTGAAAATCGGCACGGACTGTCTTTGTCCGAGATGTCATAATTTTCTATGAGGACATTGGCGTATCTGAAAAAACATGGCCACCATCGGCCAATGAAGTTTGAGCGGCTTTCAGACAAGGTTACCGCAGGACAATTGGAACAAAACTGGGTGTGCATGTTCGACTCATGGCTTTAGAGGTCTGTGAGAATTTTGAAAGAAATCAGCCACTAGGTGGCGCTAACGAGTTTAAGCTTCTGTAATCACGTGGTGTTTCACACATACACACAATATTCATATAATTTGATAGATCTCCTCATACTCAACAACTTTGCCTCATGAACCACTGCTGTCAATCAAATCGCTCATTAAATATTCATGATTATGTAAAATAACTGCTTTTGTGAACTAGACCTATGTTTTTCCCTCAATCTGAATAAAACCAAATGCAGTGCACTTCTCTCGGTTTTCTAGGTCACTAAAAGTATCAAAAATTGTTGAACTTTGCCCTTTGGGTAGCTATTACAGGGTCATTCGGAAAATGGGTGTGGCCAAATACACTGAAAAGCTTATAAATCCTTAACGAAAGCGTGGAACGTTACGAAAATAAGTGAGCATATGCAGGATATGACCATAGGTGGCGCTATAACTGTTATACAGCTTTGAAAACCATGTATTTCCTGTGGTAAATCGCTTGTATTGGCTGTAAATGGTATTTCCCTTCTATGATTTAAGTGGTTGCATGGTTGCTAAGTAAAACAATATCTTTTTACGCATATGAGACCTTAAAACGCTTGAACCCCAATAAAATATATTTATTTGCGTGTTTATTGCGTTTAAAGGGATGAAATTTTTACCCAAAAATGTACATTTTGTCATGGTTTATTAACCCTTTCTTTCAATTTCTTTCTTTTGCTGAATACTAGGAAGATATTTTGAAGAATATACATATGCAAAGTATAGAGAAAATAAATACTATTGAAGTCAATGGGGTCCATCAGCTTTTTGATTACAAAAACATTCTTCAGAATATCCTCCTAGTGTTCAGCAGGAGAAAGAAACTCATACAGGTTTGGAACAACAATGAGGGTGAGTAAATGACATAATTTTTTTTTTTAGGGTGAACTGTCCCTTTAAGAGATTAAGTGGGCGGGAACAGTCAGGTTAACGTCACCGCGCGTCTCACGCATTGTGCGTCACAGCTGCGACACACGCGGCTCTTCCGTTCGGCTTGTGTACGCGCACAGAAGCGCTTTCATATTTCAGCTCGTAGTTTATATTAAACATCATTCATAATAATGGCCGCCGCCGCAGTCCCTGTGAGGAAGAGGCTCCTGAAGGAGGAAGACATGACGAAGATCGAGTTTGAGACGAGTGAGGAGGTGGACGTGACGCCGACGTTCGACACGATGGGCCTGAGGGAAGATTTACTGCGCGGGATCTACGCGTACGGTAAACACGCGCAAATAATGCTCCATTACTGCACATATCCGCTTATAGAGCGCCATACGAGGCTTATTACGCGAACGGTGCTGATCCAAACTCTGATATTACAATAACTGGCCCTTTAAATAAATAACTGCCACTTTACATTGTTTACCTGAGGAGATTCTGCTCTGATTAACGCTAAACTCAACCAGTTCAGTCAGTAGCTACACACACAGACACACAAATATACACATACATTTACACACACACACAAATATACACAAACACACACATATACACAGACACATACATTTACACACAGACACACACACATATACACATACATTTACACACACACACAAATATACACAAACACACACATATACACAGACACATACATTTACACACAGACACACACACACGCATATACAAACATAAACGCACACACAGACACACACATATACACCGACACATACATACAGACACAAACATACATATACACGTGTGTGTGTATATGTGTGTTTGTGTATGTGTGTTTGTGTCTGTGTATATGTGTGTGTGTTTGTGTCTGTGTATATGTGTGTGTGTTTGTGTCTGTGTATATGTGTGTGTGTTTGTGTCTGTGTATATGTGTGTGTGTTTGTGTCTGTGTATATGTGTGTGTGTTTGTGTCTGTGTATATGTGTGTGTGTCTGTGTATATGTGTGTGTGTTTGTGTCTGTGTATATGTGTTTGTGTCTGTGTATATGTGTGTGTGTTTGTGTCTGTGTGTCTGTGTATGTGTGTGTGTTTGTGTCTGTGTATATGTGTGTGTGTTTGTGTCTGTGTATATGTGTGTGTTTGTGTCTGTGTATATGTGTGTGTTTGTGTCTGTGTATATGTGTGTCTGTGTGTGTATATGTGTGTGTTTGTGTCTGTATATGTGTGTGTCTGTGTGTGTATATGTGTGTGTTTGTGTCTGTATATGTGTGTGTCTGTGTGTGCGTTTATGTTTGTATATGCGTGTGTGTGTGTCTGTGTGTAAATGTATGTGTCTGTGTATCTGTGTTTGTGTCTGTGTATGTGTGTTTGTGTCTGTGTATATGTGTGTTTGTGTCTGTGTATATGTGTGTTTGTGTCTGTGTATATGTGTGTGTTTGTGTCTGTGTATGTGTGTTTGTGTCTGTGTATGTGTGTTTGTGTCTGTGTATATGTGTGTTTGTGTCTGTGTATATGTGTGTTTGTGTCTGTGTATATGTGTGTTTGTGTCTGTGTATGTGTGTTTGTGTCTGTGTATGTGTGTTTGTGTCTGTGTATATGTGTGTGTTTGTGTCTGTGTATATGTGTATATGTGTGTGTTTGTGTCTGTATATGTGTGTGTTTGTGTCTGTATATGTGTGTGTTTGTGTCTGTGTATATGTGTGTGTTTGTGTATATGTGTGTGTCTGTGTATGTGTGTGTGTTTGTGTCTGTGTATGTGTGTGTGTTTGTGTCTGTGTATATGTGTATATGTGTGTGTTTGTGTCTGTATATGTGTGTGTTTGTGTCTGTATATGTGTGTGTTTGTGTCTGTGTATATGTGTGTGTTTGTGTATATGTGTGTGTCTGTGTATATGTGTGTGTTTGTGTCTGTGTATATGTGTGTGTTTGTGTATGTGTGTGTGTCTGTGTATATGTGTGTGTTTGTGTCTGTGTATATGTGTGTGTCTGTGTATGTGTGTGTGTGTTTGTGTCTGTGTGTGTGTTTGTATATGTGTGTGTTTGTGTCTGTGTATATGTGTGTGTCTGTGTATGTGTGTGTGTTTGTATATGTGTGTGTTTGTGTCTGTGTATATGTGTGTGTATGTGTGTGTTTGTGTCTGTGTATATGTGTGTGTGTTTGTGTCTGTGTATATGTGTGTGTGTTTGTGTCTGTGTATATGTGTGTGTTTGTGTCTGTGTATATGTGTGTGTTTGTGTCTGTGTATATGTGTGTGTTTGTGTCTGTGTATATGTGTGTGTTTGTGTCTGTGTATATGTGTGTGTGTCTGTGTATATGTGTGTGTGTCTGTGTATGTGTGTTTGTGTCTGTGTATATGTGTGTGTCTGTGTATATGTGTGTGTTTGTGTCTGTGTATATGTGTGTGTTTGTGTCTGTGTATATGTGTGTGTCTGTGTATATGTGTGTGTGGGTATGTTTGTCTGTGTGCACGTTTATGTTTGTATATGGGAGTGTTTGCGTGTGTGTGTGTGTGTGTGTGTGTGTGTGTGTGTGTGTGTGTATGTGTGTATGTATGTATGTATATATACATACATACACACACACACACACACACACACACACACACACACATACATACATACACACACATATACATATACACACATATATATGAGTGCCTGCACGTATGTGTCTGTATGTGTATATGTACATGTTTGTGAGACTGTGTGTTTGTGTGTGTGCATATGTGTGTGTGAGAGAGTCTGTGTGTGTATATGCGTCTTTGTGTGTGTGTGTGTGTGTGTATATGCGTGTCTGTGTGTGTGTGTGTGTGTGTATATATGCGTGTGTGTGTGAGTGTCTGTGTCAGAATGAAGTTGTTTATATTCTTGCACATAAGGTTATTTATATTTGATCATATATTATGGGATGTCTATCACTAGGGTAACGTCTCTGCTGGACACCTGCGGTCACTAACTCAGTTAATGTGTGTGTTGATGTGTGTTAATGTGTGTGTTAATGTGTGTGTTAATGTGTGTGTTAATGTGTGTGTTAATGTGTGTGTTGATGTGTGTGTTGATGTGTGTGTTGATGTGTGTGTTGATGTGTGTGTTGATGTGTGTGTTGATGTGTGTGTTGATGTGTGTGTTGATGTGTGTGTTGATGTGTGTGTTGATGTGTGTGTTGATGTGTGTGTTTTCTGCGTTCAGGCTTTGAGAAGCCGTCAGCCATCCAGCAGCGAGCCATCAAACAGATCATCAAGGGAAGAGACGTCATCGCTCAGTGAGTCCCGCTGGCGTGTGTGTGTCTCTGTGTGTGTGTGTGTGTGTGTGTGTGTAACGCGTGTTGAGTAACCCTGGCCTCTCCTCAGGTCTCAGTCTGGAACCGGTAAGACGGCCACCTTCTGCATCTCTGTGCTGCAGTGTCTGGATATCCAGGTGTGTGTGGCGCTTCTGTTCCTCTACTCTCTGATCATCTGTGTTTGAGACTCGAGATGAAGCGAGACCTGCCGATTGCCTTTCAGAGAAATATAATAATACACACATATATCACCAGCAGCATCACTGAGGCCAAAGACAAGACATGCCAACACGACAGTGTCAGATCAGCGGCAGCAATGAGCGATTACACACATCTAAGATGATTTCAGGCTGAAAAATGCTTTGTAGTCGATAGGAATTTCGTGTTTTGTACTATTATAGGCTCAATCCCACCATTTTGTATGTGTCCTCAGAGTGAGCCCATACATTTTGGTGAAAATCTCTCATTTAGTTTTGGAGTTATAGGGTTGCACCAACAAGGATTAATCTTAAATCTAGATTAAATCAAGGTTTATCTAATAATTCAGTTGCACCAAACTTTAACCTTGTTTAAAAATAAGCCATTTAAACCATCATTTTGATCCTGGATTTAATTTATATTTAAGATAGATTAGCTTTAATCCTGTTGCTCCATATCTTTAAACCCAGATTTAAATCTCAATTATGGATTAATTTTAAATGTACATGTGAGGAGGTTTAAATAAAATAAACCTACAATTAAACTATGCGGATGATTGAACAGATATAGAACCAGTGTGTGTGTCGTCAGGTCTCAGAGGTGCTTATTTTTTTCCGCACGCGCTGTTTTTATTGCTCTCTCTCTACATAGCGCTTTATAAAGACATTTTACAAGTTTATTTCCTTTATTGGCAAGAGCTACTTATGTCAGAGAGAGTTTCTGGTGGTCAATAAAGAAGGAAATGTAATATTAGTATTGTTGCTGTCAATGGCGAAAATAATCGTAAATGGAGGTTTTAATCGCAGGTTAAATTCTAATCCCCGATTTATTAACCTGGGTTTAAAATTAAGTAGTGCAACACGACTCGATTTAAAATACAGCCTAGATCAACAAATCCTAGATTAGCTCTAAACTGAGTTTAGTTTAATCCTTGTTGGTGCAACCCACCCATTGACATTAATATGAAAAAACAGGTAAATAATGACTGACACCTGACTTTGATTGGATGTTACTCCCCCTTACTATCAATATTTTGTCATTTGGGCATTAGCGTTTAGCTATCGAACTGTGTTTCTGAACTTCTGGCGCTGGTTTCGTCTCGATCGGACTAGCGGTTTCGAAGATATCAGCTAACGTTTTATAAGTGTTAAATTACAACGCTGCACAAACCATAGGCCGAAACCTGGCGAGTCTGGTATCGCTGGACTCGGCGAGGATTCAGGAGACGATAAAAGTTCCTCCCATGAAAATAAGTCAATCTCACCCAAAGTTATAAGCGTTTGAGAAAAAATCTCCACTAGGTGGCGCTGTTTCAAAACTTCTCAGGCTCCTTCAGGGCATCGAGCTGATGACCCAAACCGAGTTTCATAACAATCCGTTCATGAGTTCATAAAATACAGCATTTTAGCACATCATTCAAAATAGCCGATATGGTGAAATTGGATGACATGGACCCAGTTTGGTTTGAATACGATAAAGCGTTGCGGAGATATAGCTTTATGTGTGTTTTCCGCAACCGCCACGTCAAATTTGTTCGTGCATTTATCGAAAACGGTTTGACGAATCAACTTTTTTTTTCTTTTCAACACAACCACTAGATGATCTGGTTAAATTTTCGTGCAAATCGGACGAACCGTCAAGGCTGAGTTCGCAAAAGTACGTTTTTTTTTATTTATTTTTTTTTTATTAAAAATGCCGGGAATTTTTTAATGTCGGAAAATGCCGTCATAGTGCGCGATCAAATTTAGTTTCTAGTCCTTAGGGTTCATAATGTATGAGCGTAAACACGAGTGAAACCGAAACATCGGCGGTCGATCGGGGCATCTCTAATTTAAACTATATTTATATTTAAACTATATTTATATTGAAAGTGATGAATTGTGTTTTTCTACTTCCTCAAACACGTCTTGTCCTGTTTTAGGTTCGAGAGACTCAAGCGCTGATCTTGGCTCCCACCAGAGAGTTAGCCGGACAGATCCAGAAGGTAAAGAGAAGAAACACGCTCATGCTTTGGGGTTTTCGCCTCGTGTGTCTGACATGATGTCACTTCCTGTGTTCTGCAGGTGCTTCTGGCGTTGGGAGACTATATGAATGTCCAGTGCCATTCCTGCATCGGCGGCACAAACGTGGGCGAGGACATCCGGAAGCTGGACTACGGGCAGCATGTGGTGGCGGGGACGCCCGGGCGAGTGTTCGGTGAGAGGAGCTTCATGATTGGCTGAACCCTCGGGGCTCTTCATGAGCCATCATGATTGGCTGAACCCTCGGGGCTCTTCATGAGCCATCATGATTGGCTGAACCCTCGGGGCTCTTCATGAGCCATCATGATTGGCTGAACCCTCGGGGCTCTTCACTTATGGGTCACACTCAGGACCTTCGGGTCAAATGACCCGGAGGGTGGGATTAAGATAAAAAAAGATTTGAGTAAAATCAATGAAATATATTTTTTCTTTACTTTTTTGGTGTTTTGAGATAATTTTATGATTAATATGCAATAATTATGACCCATTTATTCCCATTAAATATAATGCAAAATGTATGTGTATATATATTAGTGCTGGGCATCGATTAAAAAATTAACTAATTAATCACATTTTTTTCTGTAATTAATCGCGATTAATCGCAAGTTTTTAATATTTTGATATTTTAGTCATTTCAGTTACTCTCCAAATTAACGTATAAACAATTTAAAGACAGTATATTTTAAATATGTGTAGTATTGTCATGTTTTTATGAATGAAGGCCAGAATCACTGATGTCTCTATGAAACATTAATGACGTTACATTACAGTACAACTGAAAGATGACAATCTCAACATTTATTAGGCTTTAAAAACTTTTAATTAAAGTGAACTTAAAACAATCTTTCCATAAACCCATTATAATAAATGTTATATTTACCTGTGGCCTTCCCTGATAGACATATACAGAAATGTAATAGTTATCAAACAGCTTTATTAACTGCATGAATAATAAGTGAAATATAGATTAATCATCATTAAAGCTGCACTTTCCTCAGTTCCCGTTGTTCTGTGATGAACATTAATGACATCATCATCAGTGCTACTGTCACTTTAAGAACAGCCGCGCATCTCATTATCTCACAACTCTTTCAGTTAATTTAAGACGTTATTTAACTCATTTAAGACTCCTAATATGAGAATACTCAAAATTCTCTGTTTTGTTGTTATTGTTTGTTCAAGAGCAAAAGAGAACTCGATGTGAGCAGGAGACTGACGCGTGTGTGTGTGTGTGTGTGTGTGTGTGTCCCTCGATTAGCTGACATGAGACGCAGCCACACAGACAGGACACACACACACACACACTCGACACACACAGGACATTGACATACAGCTCTTTCTCTTGTGTCTTGTCGCGCTTGGAAGCGTTTGCATGAATAGGAGCATGATCATGTAACGCTAAGCAAATTGGATATAAAAACAGACGCTGCGTTATTTGCGTTAAATATTTTTAATGCGTTAAGCTGAAAAAATTAATCGCCCGCGTTAACGCGTTAATTTGCCCAGCCCTAATATATATATATATATATATATATATATATAATTTTTTTTATTAAAGCTGTATTTCATTTTAGAGTCAAGCCTAGGCCTCATGAAAGCAATGTTTTAATGAGATCGGTGCCATCCGGTGGACACATTGAGCATTTTTATCACGCAATAGCACATTTATACACTATAGTGGATCTTGCGTTTTATAAAAAAAAATCGTAGCTTCATCGGAATGCTCCGAAACTTGGTGACTTTATTGGTACTTGGTATATAAACACCCAAAAAAAATTGGGGACAGGATTTGAAAAGTCTCAGTGGTCGTAAAAAAAAGTCACACTCAGGACCTTCGGGTCAAAAATGACCCTCATAGGAAATGAATGGGAAATTGGCTGAGTTTTTTTGTGCATACAATCTACAAATCAGCCAGGATGCAAAAAAAAGACTCAACAGTGAAGATCTCTAAAACATCAAGAGTGCAAAACAGACAAAAAAACACACACACACACTTATACACACAAAAACACACGCATACACACATAAACGCGTGCCATTCCAAAAGCTAATTGTGTGTGTGTGTGAGTTTTTTTGTCTGTTTTGCACTCTTGATGTTTTAGAGATCTTCACTGAGTCCTTTTTTTTCTGCATCCTGGCTGATTTGTAGATTGTATGCACAAAAAAACTCTGTATTTTCATATTTTAGCCAATTTCCCATTCATTTCCTATGGGGGTCATTTTTGACCCGAAGGTCCTGAGTGTGACTATGTTTTTTACGACCACTAATGCTGCGCTCACACCGGATGCGATGTGTGCGAGTGATTTACATGTAAGGTCAATGCAGAGACGCGAAATGGCATTCTGCGGCGCGATTGAGGCGGCGCGAATTGAGCGTTTTGAACGCGTGAATCGCTCCAGTTGAAAAATCTGAGCTTTACCAGATATTCGCGCCGCGTTAACCAATCAGGAGCTTGCTCTAGTAGTGTCAACAATGAGGAGAAAATCTGTATATTAATATCTGGTTCAGACAATAATAATAATAATAACTTCAATTTATATAGCGCCTTTCACAAGACCCAAGGACGCTTAACAAATAGCAAGGGAAGAAGGAGAGAAACCAGAGCATCTATGGCCCATAGGCCTCAGTGAAGAGGTGTGTTTTAAGCTGGTTTTTAAAGGTTGCTAAAGATGTTGCAGAGCGGATGGCATGAGGAAGCTTGTTCCAGAGTGATGGTGCACCCACACAGAAAGCTCTATCGCCAAATGTCCGTAGCCTGGATTTAGGGACAGCGAGCAGGTCCTTGTCTGAGGACCGCAGGGACCGAGCTTGACAGTACGGATGGAGTAGATCCGTCAGATACTGAGGTGCAAGTCCATGTAGAGATTTGTACGTCAGAAGTAGGAATTTATATTTGACCCGTGATTTAACTGGCAGCCAATGAAGCTTCTTTAGGATTGGACTAATGTGAGAACCGAGTTTTGTGTAGGTTAGCATCCTAGCCGCAGAGTTCTGTACATACTGGAGTCTGTCAGTAGCTTTGCTGGGCAGACCAAACAGGATACCATTACAGTAATCGAGTCTGGAGGTGATGAAGGAGTGGATAAGGGTCTCAGCTACAGAGTCGGAGAGGCATGGTCGGAGTCTAGAGATGTTCTTGAGATGGTAAAACGCCATTTTAGTAGTGTGTTTAATGTGTTGCTGGAAGGAGAGAGTAGGGTCCATAATGACGCCCAGATTGCGTACTTGAGGAGATGCTGATATTGAGCAGCCATCCACATCCAGTACGAAGTCATCAACTTTTTTAAGAAGTGACTGAGGAGCAAACACTATGAGTTCTGTTTTATCTTTGTTGAGTTTAAGAAGGTGACTGACCAGCCATAGCTTTATGTCCTTCAGGCAGTTGATGGAAGAGGTGTGGAAGGCTTAGTACTGATGTAGAGCTGGGTATCATCAGCGTAGCAGTGGAAATGTAATCCATGTTTCCGGATAATCATCCCAAGAGGCAACAAATAGATATTGAACAGTAGAGGGCCAAGTACCGATCCTTGTGGCACACCATGTAAAACCGGCGCCAATTCAGAGCAAATATCCTTAAGGGTGATGTATTGTTGCCTGTTGGTGAGATAGGATTTAAACCAGGAATATACAGTACCAGTGACGCCAATGAGATTTGAGAGGCGAGGGAGCAGAATCGTGTGGGATACCGTATCGAAGGCAGCTGAGAGGTCAAGAAGTATTAAGATGCTGACATGCCCAGAATCTGCTGCCATGAGAAGATCATTTGTGATTTTGATTAGGGCCGTTTCAGTACTGTGCTGTGTCCTGAACCCTGATTGAAATGGCTCATAGAGGTTGTGCTGTAGCATATGATGGTTAAGTTGGGCAGCCACAGCCCTTTCCAATAACTTGCAGATGAAAGGTAAGTTGGAGATCGGGCGGTAGTGACTTGGATCATCGTGGTTTAAGCCAGGCTTTTTAAGTGTAGGGATCACCGCAGCAATTTTAAAGCTGGTGGGGACCAGCCCAGAAGACAATGAGGTATTGATGATGTTGACAAGGGTGGGACCCAGAGTTGGAAGACATGCCTTAACCAGTGCAGTCGGCATTGGATCCTGTTTGCAGGTCGTAGCCTTTGCCTTTGACACTAGCTCCCAAACTTGAGCTGTGTTGAGCATGTGGAAAGAGGAAAGATAGTCTTCCGGCGTGAAGACTGTTGTGAAATTTGTGTCAAGCAGCAGTAGGGTCGTTGGATGAGAGGTGCTTGGCTGCTGTAGTTGCTGGTGGATAGATTCAACCTTTTCCTGGAAGTAATCCTGGAATCTGGAGCATAGGCCAAGAACGTCAAGTGGTAAAGGGTTGTCAGGTGGGCGGAGTAGGCGATTGATAGTGGAAAAAAGCTGTTTCGGTTGATGTTGTTGGTTACCAATAAGTGTTGAATAATAGTTATTTTTGGACTTGGACAGAGCATCTTTGTAGCTCTTAACATGGTCGTTGTAGGCTTCCCGGTGGACAGTAAGGCCAGTTTTTTTATAATACCTCTCCAGCCTCCGTCCTGTGGCCTTCATGAGGCGGAGTTCAGCAGTATACCAAGGAGCAGGACAGGAGAAGGAGACAGATCGAGTTATTAGGGGAGCAACAGAGTCCAGACTACGCAACAAGGCCCGGTTATAGTCATTAACCAAGTCATCGACTGTACGATTTGGAGGATAGCTGATCAGATGGCCTTCTAGAGTGTTTGACAAGTTTTGTATGGATACTTGTTTAATGTTACGATATGCAATGATCTTTTTCTCACACTTCCTATGTGTGTTCTGCACAGTAACAGAGAACGTAACTGCAAGGTGATCAGAAACAGCCAATAGTTTGTAGATTGGTTGGGGTAATACCTGAGGAGCATACCAGGTCCAGTGTATGACCTTTAGCATGTGTGGGGCCATTGACATTTTGTGTAAAATTAAAGCAGTCATATTGCAATGATTATCACAATATGATTATCACTGTGATAACATTAAATGACATGAAACACAACACAGTCTCTTTTTGTTAAATGCAAGTTTATGTTTGATCAATAATACAAAAGTATGAGTAATGTATAACAAGCTATACATGAAATAAAGCAAACAATTCAGTCAAACATTCACAGTCAGTGCTAGTAGGCTAACGTTACAACTGCAACGTACAGTTATAGCCTAAAAATATAAAGTAATGAAACTTCACTTTGCCCTCAGCCTAAACGATTCGCCAGGGAACAAATTATAGATCCATGAGAGCAAAGATCGGCCGTTACAAGACGAATTATAGCTCGAGACACACCACAGAGACATCAGAGCCATCTTATAAATAAACCACTGATTTGAGCTTTAAACAACTACATTATCGACTGAAAAATTCTTAACTACGTTTTGTCACATTAACGGTAGATTTGAACAAAAAAAGACGTGTTAAACACAGCCCATTTCAGACATTTCTCAACGAGACGACACGTCTGTTTTGCAGAGAATTTCACGCGCGATTGAAGCGAATAAACTCAACATGTTTAAGCGTCCAACTTCACGCGATTAGCGTCCGGTGTGAACGCCACATTAGACTTTTCAAATCCTGTCCCCAATTTTTGTGTGTTTATATACCAAGTACCAATAAAGTCACCAAGTTTCGGACCATTCCAATGAAGCTATGATTTTTAATATTTAAAAAAAAAAAAATTGGGTCAGAAATGACGAAGAGCCCCAGAGGGTTAAATGAGTTGATGTGTTAAAGCCGCTCAGATCTCCGCCTTTGGAGGGTGTGGTGTAATCCTGACATACTGTCTCTCTCTCAGACATGATCCGCAGGAGGAGTTTGAGGACTCGTGCCATTAAGATGCTGGTGTTGGATGAAGCGGATGAAATGCTCAACAAAGGTAGCGTGAGTCCCTGAGATTGGCCAGATTACATGATGATGAGACTCCTCACGGCTAATGAAGAGAGTGTGTGCCTCCACAGGGTTTAAGGAGCAGATCTACGACGTGTATCGATACCTGCCGCCCGCCACTCAGGTGTGTCTGATCAGTGCCACCCTGCCCCACGAGATCCTGGAGATGACCAACAAGTTCATGACCGACCCCATCCGCATCCTGGTCAAACGGTGAGCCTGAGGACCGATCATAGTCAAGTCAACTTTATTTATATAGCGCTTTTAACAATGCAGATTGTTTCAGAGCAGCTTTACAGTGTTAAACAGCAAAATAATGCAGCATAATTTTATTCAGCTGTATAGCCATTGCGCAAGCTTTGCAAAATGAAGACCAAGTACTTCGGCAGCACAACAAATGCGCGGGCTCATATTACTCATTTTGAATCAAAAATCGATTATGAATCGAATCGTGGCCTCAAGAATCGGAATCGAATTGAATCGTGAGATGGTAAAAGATTCCCACCCCTAATAATTTAGCATGTCATAATTTTGCCTTAGTATGTCATAATTTAAATTTAGTATGTCATAACTTTGACTTAGTATGTCATAATTTAAATTTAGCATGTCATAATTTTGCCATAGTATGTCATAATTTAAACTTAGTATGTCATAACTTTGACTTAGTATGTCATAATTTAGTATGTCAAAATTGTCATAATTTTGCCTTAGTAAGTTTAAATTGACATGCTAAATCAAAGTTATGACATACTAAACTATGACAATGCTAAATTTACATTGACATACTAAGGCAAAATATTATGACATACTAAGTTTAAATTATGACATACTAGTGCTGGGCGCTATGACCAAAAATGTATATCACGGTATTTTTCTAAATTATATCGGTTTCACGGTATATGACGGTATTTTTCTAAATTATATCGGTTTCACGGTATATGACGGTATTTTCCCCCTATGCATGACCAGGTGTTAATCACATTTTCTACTGATTAAGAGGAAATACTGCAGTAGATTGACCAGAATGCCCTGTTTTACTGTCATGACGAGTGAATATTGTAGAAAAATTCCACTCTAGAGTTAATACAGGTTTACTAAGCCCCACACAATGATGCCGTGGAGAGACAACAACCAATAAAACACAAACACAGACCTGCAACACATACTTACAGACACCTGAATATTACAAGTTGAGTTGAGGGCACCTTAAGCATTTTAAAAATCTAACCCTATATAACAACAAACTGCCAAAACGAGGAGAAATGCGGATATTTGCAATACATTTAGAGCACTCTCTGAACGAATCACAGTTTAACACAGAAAGAATAAAGCAGTTATTTTTTTGCCCATTCTTCTTTGAATTATCAGTTTATTTATTAATTTACATCATTGTCTTTTGTGTAGCAGAATAATCCATCGTGTTCGTGATCAGACATTCGTGTTGGTGATCAGACATGGGTTATATCAGTGTAATCAGTGCATACATTTCATTTTAATAAGACGTGATGAAATATGCGCGCGCACACGCTTCTGGTTCATGTCTAGACTAGAGCACTAGAGTTTATGAAATATGTCCATAACTTTAAACGCGCTCGCTCCGGTCTATATCAGTGCTATACGATCCATGTGGTGTGCGTTGTTAATCTCATCGCGGCTCCGCGCAGAAACCTCTCTCTCTCTCTCTCTCTCTCGCTCTCTCTCGCTCTCTCTCGCTCTCTCTCGCTCTCTCTCGCTCTCTCTCGCTCTCTCTCGCTCTCTCTCGCTCTCTCTCGCTCTCTCTCGCTCTCTCTCGCTCTCTCTCGCTCTCTCTCGCTCTCTCTCGCTCTCTCTCGCTCTCTCTCGCTCGCTCTCGCTCTCGCTCTCGCTCTCTCTCTCTCGCTCTCTCTCTCTCTCTCTCTCGCGCGCCGCGTGTAGTTTGAAATCTCCACTGTAATCAAGGGCTGAATCTGAAATCGCCCACAGAACCTCTAATAGGGCATTATTTGGAGGGGACAGCACTTTGTAGTGGTGTCCTAAACCCTAGTGGACATTATGAGTGCACTTATTCTATCCCATTGCACCGCAGTAACGAGTGTACAGCCGATAAACACACATTGCCTGTCCGACTTCACGCACGTTTTCATTCACTCCTTCAAATAAAGTGATAACATGAGGAATAGTGAATGAGAGAATAGGGTTCAGCCATAGGCTGTGCTGTAATGCGATCTCAACTGAGTCTGACTGCTCTTAATACAGCGCATCAGTGAAAAGCGTCCCCTCTCAAACAATGACGCGCTGCGCTGCGTTCCCAACGCTGTTTAAGCGACATATACCGGTATAGCGGTATCATCAAAATTCATATCATAAAATAAATAAATACCGGTATTCGGTATGAACCGGTATACCGCCCAGCACTACGACATACTAAGGCAAAATATGACATACTAAATTATGACATGCTAAGTTTACATTGACATACTAAGTAGGGCTGTACGATTAATCGAAAAATAACCGAAACCGACATTCAGAACTTCTAACCGACGTATTTTTCCCATGTGGGTTATTTGGGTTTTCACGTGACTCCGCCCCGTCAGTCACATCAAGTGCAGTTTGCAGACACACACACAGATGCAGGAGCAGTTATCTGTGTTTATAGATGCCCACAATCACTATAGCAACTGCATGTTTTACACAGTTTATACAGGTCAGTTAATTGCTGTTCTTATAGCCTACGCGCTGACACACACACACACACACAGACGGTGCGCGCAAGCCCCGAAGCAGATCGCTTTCACTTTCATGCTCATAAAGTTTGTCAAGTAAATGCGTTTAAACGCTTGCCAGTTTCAACATTTAAAGCGATTGTGCACTATTCAAAAACAACAATAGGTATCCGTTCAGTGCTCAGCTTTTTTCTGACACAGAGAGCCGAGCCGTGTCTCTGATAACACGCGCGCGCGC
>NC_137112.1:1353828-1373828 GCF_949357685.1 Gobio gobio | reverse complement strand
CCTTCCCAACAACAGAGAGCTGTACATCCACAGGTACACACACACACACACACACACACACACACACACACACACACAGTAGCGAGTGCCAGGATGAGCTCGCTCGCTGATCTTACCGTTCAGACTGAAACATCTGGACCAGAGTTACTGTAGTTAACTAAAACTAACGCATTAAAGGGTTAGTTCACCCACAAAACTGTAAATTGTGTGATTAATGACTGAGCCTCATGTGGTTGGACACCCGTCAGACCTCCGTTCATCTTCAGACACAAATGAAGATATTTTAGTGTAAATCTGATGCTGAGAAAGGCCTCCATTGGCTCAACTTTACACTCTCAAGACCCTTAAAAGACACTAAAGACTAAAGTTACAAAGTCCATCTCACTACAGCGGCTCTACAATAACTTTATGAAGACGAGAATAGTTTCTGTGCGCAAAAAAACCCTAAATAACGACTTGTATAGTGATGACGATTTCAAAACACTGCATCATGAAGCTTCAGAGCGTTATGAATCAGTGAGTCGATTCAGCGGTTCAGAGCGTTATGAATCAGTGAGTCGATTCAGCGGTTCAGAGCGTTATGAGTCGGTGAGTCGATTCAGTAGTTCAGAGCGTTATGAATCAGTGAGTCGATTCAGTGGTTCAGAACGTTGTAAATCAGTGAGTCGATTCAGCGGTTCAGGGCGTTATGAATCAGTGAGTCGATTCAGCGGTTCTGAGCGTAATGAATCAGTGAGTCGATTCAGCGGTTCAGGGCGTTATGAATCAGTGAGTCGATTCAGCGGTTCTGAGCGTAATGAATCAGTGAGTCGATTCATGATTCGGATCGCGTGTCAAACCGCCAAACTGCTGAAATTTGGCGATCCAAACCGCTGAATCGACTCACTGATTCATAATGTTCTGAACCGCTGAATCGACTCACTGATTCATAACGCTCTGAACCGCTGAATCGACTCACTGATTCATAACGCTCTGAACTGCTGAATCGACTCACTGATTCATAACGCTCTGAACCCCTGAATCGACTCACTGATTCATAACGCTCTGAACCCCTGAATCGACTCACTGATTCATAACGCTCTGAACCCCTGAATCGACTCATTGATTCATAATGCTCTGAACCGCTGAATCGACTCACTGATTCATAACGCTCTGAACCGCTGAATCGACTCACTGATTCATAACGCTCTGAACCGCTGAATCGACTCACTGATTCATAACACTCTGAACCCCTGAATCGACTCACTGATTCATAACGCTCTGAACCGCTGAATCGACTCACTGATTCATAACACTCTGAACCCCTGAATCGACTCACTGATTCATAACACTCTGAACCCCTGAATCGACTCACTGATTCATAACACTCTGAACCCCTGAATCGACTCACTGATTCATAACGCTCTGAACCGCTGAATCGACTCACTGATTCATAACGCTCTGAACCGCTGAATCGACTCACTGATTCATAACACTCTGAACCCCTGAATCGACTCACTGATTCATAACGCTTAGCTTCATGATGCCGTGTTTTGAAATCCCTTTAAAAAACCCTCATGATACTGAACTCAAGATACGATATTGCGATTTACGCCAAGAGATGGTGAACGGTTAACAAAAAATATACTGTTGATTTAAAATGTCCCAATTACCCTGGAGCACAAAACCATCATAAGGGTCAATAATCTCTCACTGGTGTGTGGTTTATTAGGACGATATTTGAGAATCTGAGGGAGCAAAAACATCTGAATATTGAGAATCTCCTTTGACCCTCTGGTGCTCTTCTGCCATTTCTGAAATTGTAAAAATCACAGCTTCATCAGAATGATATGAAACCTGATGACTTTATTGGCACTAGGTATGTTAAGACACAAAAACATTGAGGGCATGATTTGAGAATGCTAAGGGGTCGTAAACAAAATACCCCACTTGTGTTCTTCAGTCAGAAATGACCACCATAGGAAATGAACGAGAAATCTGCAAAAACACAAATTCACGGAATATTTGTGTCTACAAATCTGCTACAATGCTGAAAAAGTCATCAAGAGTGTGATAGTAACATCCATTGACACACACACACACACACACATTCATGTATATATTTAAGAAATATTTGCATGTATATACATTTATATAATCTATAATGTATATAAATATAAATGTTTTATATATAAAATATTTTTTTCTTAAATATATACATGCTTGTGTGTGTATTTATATATAAATAATAATTAACAGAGTACACACACATATATTATGTAAACACAAACTTTTATTTTGGATGCGATTAATCGCGATTAATCTTTTGACAGCCCTAATTTTTACAAATTCTGAATAAAGAAATGTGTCGGTTATTTGCTTTCTCTTCCTAACACAATGATTAGGTTTGACTGTATACATTATTATTATTATTATTATTATTATTATTATTATTATCATAATGCAAAAACGAACACTTTAAATCACTATTTCTAACAACAACAAAAAAGATCTAAAACTTTATAATAAATAGTCTTTCAGTTTTTTTTTTAATATATATATATATTCAAATCCATCTAAAATCGTTAAATGTGTTCCAACAGAGGGCGCTAATCTGCCTTCAAAACATGTATTTTGAAAGCCTAGACTCTAACCTGAAATACTGTTTGAAAAAATTATATATTTTTTAAATTATTATTATTATTTTCAATGGCAAAAGTAGAACACAAATATTAATAAGTACCGTCAAATCATCTCAAAATACAAAATACATTTTTTAAAAACGACACGATGAAATCTAGAGCGTTTGATGACATCAGATGCAGATGTTGGTCAGTGTGTTTGATCTGTCGTGTCGCTCGTCAGGATTGGTCGATCGGGTCGTTACGGCAGGAAGGGCGTGGCCATCAACTTCGTGAAGAACGACGACATCCGCATCCTGCGTGACATCGAGCAATACTACTCCACACAGATCGACGAGATGCCCATGAACGGTGAGACACACACACACACACACACACACACACTCACTCACACACTCACTCACACACACACTCACACACACACTCACTCACTCACTCACTCACACACACACACACACACACACACACACACACACACACTCACACACACACACACACACACACACACACACACACACACACACACACACACACACACACACACACACTCACACACTCACTCACTCACACACTCACTCACACACACACTCACACACACTCACTCACTCACTCACACACACACACACACACACACACACACACACACACACACACACACACACACACACACACACTCACACACACACACACACACACACACACACACACACACACACACTCACACACACACACACACACACACACACACACACACACACACACACACACACACACACTCACACTCACACACACACACACTCACTCACTCACTCACTCACACACACACACACACACACACACACACACACACACACACACACACACACACACACACACACACACACACACACACACACACACACACACCAACCAGTGGGACGACATCATCATATTCAACACAAGGGATTCTGATTACTGATGACACGTTTATTACATCAATTAGCATGTTTGCTAGCATGATTCTACACATTTCTAGCGTGGTTTCGCACATTAACACATTTTAACGTTGCTAGCATTAATTAGCATGTTTGCTTTAACGTGTTTCTAGCACGGTTTAACACATTGCTAGCATGATTTAGTACATTAACACGTATTAACAATATTAGCATGTTTCTAGCACGATTCAACACATTGTTAGCATGTTTTAATGTTATTAGCATGTTGCTAACATGATTTAGCATTTTGAAGCATGATTTAACATGTTCCTAGCACAATTTAGTACATTAACATGTTTTAACGCTATTAGCATGTTGCCACCATGATTAAACGTATTTCTAGCACGATTTAGTACATTAACACGTTTTAACGTTATAAGCATGTTGCTAGCATGATTTAACTTGTTTGTAAAACGATTTTGCACATTGCTAGCATTAATTAGCATGTTGTTAACATGATTCAACATGTTTCTAGCACGATTTAGTACATTAATATGTTTAACGTTATTAGCATGTTTTCCTGGCATGATTTAACTTGTTTCTTAAACGATTTAGCACATTACCACATTTCAACGTCATTACCATTTTGCTAGCATGAATTAACATGTTTCCAGCACAATTTAGTATTGTTAACATGTTTTAACAATATTAGCATGTTATAACATCTAGCGCAGTTTAGCACATTGCTAGCATGAATTAACATGTTTCCAGCACAATTTAGTATTGTTAACATGTTTTAACAATATTAGCATGTTATAACATCTAGCGCAGTTTAGCACATTGCTAGCATGAATTAACATGTTTCCAGCACAATTTAGTATTGTTAACATGTTTTAACAATATTAGCATGTTATAACATCTAGCGCAGTTTAGCACATTGCTAGCATGAATTAACATGTTTCTAGCACAATTTAGTATTGTTAACATGTTTTAACAATATTAGCATGTTATAACATCTAGTGCAGTTTAGCACATTGCTAGCATGAATTAACATGTTTCTAGCACAATTTAGTATTGTTAACATGTTTTAACAATATTAGCATGTTATAACATCTAGCGCAGTTTAGCACATTGCTAGCATGAATTAACATGTTTCTAGCACAATTTAGTATTGTTAACATGTTTTAACAATATTAGCATGTTATAACATCTAGCGCAGTTTAGCACATTGCTAGCATGAATTAGCATGTTTCCAGCACAATTTAGTATTGTTAACATGTTTTAACAATATTAGCATGTTATAACATCTAGCGCAGTTTAGCACATTGCTAGCATGAATTAACATGTTTCTAGCACAATTTAGTATTGTTAACATGTTTTAACAATATTAGCATGTTATAACATCTAGTGCAGTTTAGCACATTGCTAGCATGAATTAACATGTTTCTAGCACAATTTAGTATTGTTAACATGTTTTAACAATATTAGCATGTTATAACATCTAGCGCAGTTTAGCACATTGCTAGCATGAATTAACATGTTTCTAGCACAATTTAGTATTGTTAACATGTTTTAACAATATTAGCATGTTATAACATCTAGCGCAGTTTAGCACATTGCTAGCATGAATTAGCATGTTTCCAGCACAATTTAGTATTGTTAACATGTTTTAACAATATTAGCATGTTATAACATCTAGCGCAGTTTAGCACATTGCTAGCATGAATTAACATGTTTCTAGCACAATTTAGTATTGTTAACATGTTTTAACAATATTAGCATGTTATAACATCTAGCGCAGTTTAGCACATTGCTAGCATGAATTAACATGTTTCTAGCACAATTTAGTATTGTTAACATGTTTTAACAATATTAGCATGTTATAACATCTAGCGCAGTTTAGCACATTGCTAGCATGAATTAACATGTTTCTAGCACAATTTAGTATTGTTAACATGTTTTAACAATATTAGCATGTTATAACATCTAGCGCAGTTTAGCACATTGCTAGCATGAATTAACATGTTTCCAGCACAATTTAGTATTGTTAACATGTTTTAACAATATTAGCATGTTATAACATCTAGCGCAGTTTAGCACATTGCTAGCATGAATTAACATGTTTCTAGCACAATTTAGTATTGTTAACATGTTTTAACAATATTAGCATGTTATAACATCTAGTGCAGTTTAGCACATTGCTAGCATGAATTAACATGTTTCTAGCACAATTTAGTATTGTTAACATGTTTTAACAATATTAGCATGTTATAACATCTAGCGCAGTTTAGCACATTGCTAGCATGAATTAACATGTTTCTAGCACAATTTAGTATTGTTAACATGTTTTAACAATATTAGCATGTTATAACATCTAGCGCAGTTTAGCACATTGCTAGCATGAATTAACATGTTTCCAGCACAATTTAGTATTGTTAACATGTTTTAACAATATTAGCATGTTATAACATCTAGCGCAGTTTAGCACATTGCTAGCATGAATTAACATGTTTCCAGCACAATTTAGTATTGTTAACATGTTTTAACAATATTAGCATGTTATAACATCTAGCGCAGTTTAGCACATTGCTAGCATGAATTAACATGTTTCTAGCACAATTTAGTATTGTTAACATGTTTTAACAATATTAGCATGTTATAACATCTAGTGCAGTTTAGCACATTGCTAGCATGAATTAACATGTTTCTAGCACAATTTAGTATTGTTAACATGTTTTAACAATATTAGCATGTTATAACATCTAGCGCAGTTTAGCACATTGCTAGCATGAATTAACATGTTTCTAGCACAATTTAGTATTGTTAACATGTTTTAACAATATTAGCATGTTATAACATCTAGCGCAGTTTAGCACATTGCTAGCATGAATTAGCATGTTTCCAGCACAATTTAGTATTGTTAACATGTTTTAACAATATTAGCATGTTATAACATCTAGCGCAGTTTAGCACATTGCTAGCATGAATTAACATGTTTCTAGCACAATTTAGTATTGTTAACATGTTTTAACAATATTAGCATGTTATAACATCTAGCGCAGTTTAGCACATTGCTAGCATGAATTAACATGTTTCTAGCACAATTTAGTATTGTTAACATGTTTTAACAATATTAGCATGTTATAACATCTAGCGCAGTTTAGCACATTGCTAGCATGAATTAACATGTTTCTAGCACAATTTAGTATTGTTAACATGTTTTAACAATATTAGCATGTTATAACATCTAGCGCAGTTTAGCACATTGCTAGCATGAATTAACATGTTTCTAGCACAATTTAGTATTGTTAACATGTTTTAACAATATTAGCATGTTATAACATCTAGTGCAGTTTAGCACATTGCTAGCATGAATTAACATGTTTCTAGCACAATTTAGTATTGTTAACATGTTTTAACAATATTAGCATGTTATAACATCTAGCGCAGTTTAGCACATTGCTAGCATGAATTAACATGTTTCTAGCACAATTTAGTATTGTTAACATGTTTTAACAATATTAGCATGTTATAACATCTAGCGCAGTTTAGCACATTGCTAGCATGAATTAACATGTTTCTAGCACAATTTAGTATTGTTAACATGTTTTAACAATATTAGCATGTTATAACATCTAGCGCAGTTTAGCACATTGCTAGCATGAATTAACATGTTTCTAGCACAATTTAGTATTGTTAACATGTTTTAACAATATTAGCATGTTATAACATCTAGCGCAGTTTAGCACATTGCTAGCATGAATTAACATGTTTCTAGCACAATTTAGTATTGTTAACATGTTTTAACAATATTAGCATGTTATAACATCTAGCGCAGTTTAGCACATTGCTAGCATGAATTAGCATGTTTCCAGCACAATTTAGTATTGTTAACATGTTTTAACAATATTAGCATGTTATAACATCTAGCGCAGTTTAGCACATTGCTAGCATGAATTAGCATGTTTCTAGCACAATTTAGTATTGTTAACATGTTTTAACAATATTAGCATGTTATAACATCTAGCGCAGTTTAGCACATTGCTAGCATGAATTAGCATGTTTCCAGCACAATTTAGTATTGTTAACATGTTTTAACAATATTAGCATGTTATAACATCTAGCGCAGTTTAGCACATTGCTAGCATGAATTAACATGTTTCTAGCACAATTTAGTATTGTTAACATGTTTTAACAATATTAGCATGTTATAACATCTAGTGCAGTTTAGCACATTGCTAGCATGAATTAGCATGTTTCTAGCACAATTTAGTATTGTTAACATGTTTTAACAATATTAGCATGTTATAACATCTAGTGCAGTTTAGCACATTGCTAGCATGAATTAGCATGTTTCTAGCACAATTTAGTATTGTTAACATGTTTTAACAATATTAGCATGTTATAACATCTAGTGCAGTTTAGCACATTGCTAGCATGAATTAACATGTTTCCAGCACAATTTAGTATTGTTAACATGTTTTAACAATATTAGCATGTTATAACATCTAGTGCAGTTTAGCACATTGCTAGCATGAATTAACATGTTTCTAGCACAATTTAGTATTGTTAACATGTTTTAACAATATTAGCATGTTATAACATCTAGCGCAGTTTAGCACATTGCTAGCATGAATTAACATGTTTCCAGCACAATTTAGTATTGTTAACATGTTTTAACAATATTAGCATGTTATAACATCTAGCGCAGTTTAGCACATTGCTAGCATGAATTAACATGTTTCTAGCACAATTTAGTATTGTTAACATGTTTTAACAATATTAGCATGTTATAACATCTAGTGCAGTTTAGCACATTGCTAGCATGAAGTAACATGTTTCTAGCACAATTTAGTATTGTTAACATGTTTTAACAATATTAGCATGTTATAACATCTAGCGCAGTTTAGCACATTGCTAGCATGAATTAGCATGTTTCCAGCACAATTTAGTATTGTTAACATGTTTTAACAATATTAGCATGTTATAACATCTAGCGCAGTTTAGCACATTGCTAGCATGAATTAACATGTTTCTAGCACAATTTAGTATTGTTAACATGTTTTAACAATATTAGCATGTTATAACATCTAGCGCAGTTTAGCACATTGCTAGCATGAATTAACATGTTTCTAGCACAATTTAGTATTGTTAACATGTTTTAACAATATTAGCATGTTATAACATCTAGCGCAGTTTAGCACATTGCTAGCATGAATTAACATGTTTCTAGCACAATTTAGTATTGTTAACATGTTTTAACAATATTAGCATGTTATAACATCTAGCGCAGTTTAGCACATTGCTAGCATGAATTAGCATGTTTCCAGCACAATTTAGTATTGTTAACATGTTTTAACAATATTAGCATGTTATAACATCTAGCGCAGTTTAGCACATTGCTAGCATGAATTAACATGTTTCTAGCACAATTTAGTATTGTTAACATGTTTTAACAATATTAGCATGTTATAACATCTAGCGCAGTTTAGCACATTGCTAGCATGAATTAGCATGTTTCTAGCACAATTTAGTATTGTTAACATGTTTTAACAATATTAGCATGTTATAACATCTAGCGCAGTTTAGCACATTGCTAGCATGAATTAGCATGTTTCTAGCACAATTTAGTATTGTTAACATGTTTTAACAATATTAGCATGTTATAACATCTAGCGCAGTTTAGCACATTGCTAGCATGAATTAACATGTTTCTAGCACAATTTAGTATTGTTAACATGTTTTAACAATATTAGCATGTTATAACATCTAGCGCAGTTTAGCACATTGCTAGCATGAATTAGCATTTTGCTAGCATGATTTAGTACATTAGCATTTTTTAATATTATTAGCATGTTGCTAGCACGGTTTAGCACAGACTAAATGCTCAGATTGAGTGTTAATTCATGGCAAAATGCAGATCCTTGTGTCAGT
Organism: Gobio gobio; assembly: GCF_949357685.1. NCBI lineage: Eukaryota > Metazoa > Chordata > Actinopteri > Cypriniformes > Gobionidae > Gobio > Gobio gobio. The sequence continues at coordinate 1,364,359 of NC_137112.1, read as the reverse complement.
TTTAAGGTTGACTGTAATTGTGCTTTATTGGGCACACAATCTATGAAGTCCTCATTGTGTAACTGCATATAAATGTTGTTTATTGATCTGTAGAGATGATGTGTGTGTTTGCCTGTGTGTGTTTCAGTGGCTGATCTGATCTGAGGGCTGGGGTTCTCCAGGGCCGCTGGGCTTGCATTTGGATCTTTTATTTTCCACCTCTTGTATTTCTCTTATTTACTGTTTTTATGTAGTTTGAGCGCTCTGATGTGACGGAAGTTGATCTGTTTCCTGCGCTGTATTGGGTTTTGTAAATAAAGAATCTGTCTCCATCTTTGATCTGATGTGGTTATTCTAGAGGTGCAGTGTGTACTGAAGGAGGGACGTTAAGATGACGATTAAAAGTCAATAAAATGCTAACATGTTTTAGCGAGTTAGTACAGCTACATTCAATCATTTAGCACTTTTATCTGACCAAAGAGAACAATAGAAGCAATCACCGCTAACAGCAGAGCCGTATGGAAGTGCCGAGATCCGGACGCAGAGCAAGGTTTGTTCAATAAAAATAAACAGATATTTAGAATTGTAAATGTTCGTATTGATGGGTAAGTTTAGCCGAAAAAGGCTCAACAGCTCCGGTTGAGTTAGCATACTTTAACACATTGCTAACATGATTTAACACATTACAGGCATGTTTCTTGCATTATTTAACTAAATGTTAACATGTTTTTTGCACATTTCTAGCATGTTTCGAACATGATTTAACATGTTACTAACATGATTAGTGTGTTTCTAGCATGATTTAACACATTGTTAGCATGTTTTAACATTGCTTGCATGAATAAACATGTTAGCATTTTACTTTTTCTTATGATTTAGCACGTTGTTAGCATGTTTTATCGTTGTTAGCATGTTGTTAACATGATTTAATGTATTTCTAACACTATTTAGCACACATTGCTAGCATTAATTAACATTTTGCCGGCATGATTGTTGTTTCTAGCACAATTTTAGTACATTATCATGTTGCTAACATGATTTAACTGGTTTCCAAAACGATTTGGCACATTGTTGGCACGTTTTACCGGTATTATCATGTTGCTAACATGATTTAACTGGTTTCCAAAACGATTTGGCACATTGTTGGCACGTTTTACCGGTATTAGCATGTTGCTAGCATAATTTAACTTGTTTCCAAAACAATTTGGCACGTTTTAAGGTAATTAGCATGTTGCAAGCATGATTTAACTAGGTTCTAGCACAATTCTGTACATTAACACGTTTTAACGTAATTAGCATGTTGCTAGCATGATTTAACTTGTTTCCAAAACAATTTGGCACGTTTTAAGGTAATTAGCATGTTGCAAGCATGATTTAACTAGGTTCTAGCACAATTCTGTACATTAACACGTTTTAACGTAATTAGCATGTTGCTAGCATAATTTAACTTGTTTCCAAAACAATTTGGCACGTTTTAAGGTAATTAGCATGTTGCTAGCATGATTTAACTTGTTTCCAAAACAATTTGGCACGTTTTAAGGTAATTAGCATGTTGCAAGCATGATTTAACTAGGTTCTAGCACAATTCTGTACATTAACACGTTTTAACGTAATTAGCATGTTGCTAGCATAATTTAACTTGTTTCCAAAACAATTTGGCACGTTTTAAGGTAATTAGCATGTTGCTAGCATAATTTAACTTGTTTCCAAAACAATTTGGCACGTTTTAAGGTAATTAGCATGTTGCTAGCATGATTTAACCTGTTTCCAAAACAATTTGGCACGTTTTAAGGTAATTAGCATGTTGCTAGCATGATTTAACTAGGTTCTAGCACAATTCCGTACATTAACACGTTTTAACGTAATTAGCATGTTGCTAGCATGATTTAACTAGTTTCTAGTACAGTGTTAGCACATTTTAATGTTGTTAGCATTTTGCTAGCATAATTTAACTCGTTTCTAGCACAATTTAACACATTGCTGGCGCATTTTAACGTAATTAGCATGTTGCTAGCATAATTTGACTAGTTTCTAGCACGATTTAACACATTGTTAGCACGTTTTAATGTTATTAGCATTTTGCTAGCATGATTTAACTTGTTTCTAGCACGATTTAACACATTGTTGGCAAGTTAACGTAATTAGCATGTTGCTAGCATGATTGAACTAGTTTCTAGCACAATTTAGTACATTAACATGTTTTAACGTAATTAGCATTTTGCTAGCAGATTTAACTTGTTTCTATGACAATTTAGCACATTGTTAGCACGTTTTAATGTTGTTAAAATGTTGCAAGCATGATTTAACTTGTTTCTAGTACAATTTAGCACGTTTTAACGTAATTAGCATTTTGCTAGCATGATATAACTAGTTTTTAGCACAATTTAGTACATTAACACGTTTTAACGTAATTAGCATGTTGCTAGCATGATTTAACTTTTCTAGCACGATTTAACACATTGTTAGCACGTTTTAACGTAATTAGTATGTTGCTAGCATTATTTGACTAGTTTCTAGCATGATTTAACACATTGTTAGCATGTTTTAACATAATTAGTATGTTGCTAGCATTATTTGACTAGTTTCTAGCATGATTTAACACATTGTTAGCATGTTTTAACATAATTAGTATGTTGCTAGCATTATTTGACTAGTTTCTAGCATGATTTAACACATTGTTAGCATGTTTTAACATAATTAGTATGTTGCTAGCATTATTTGACTAGTTTCTAGCATGATTTAACACATTGTTAGCATGTTTTAACGTAATTAGTATGTTGCTAGCATTATTTGACTAGTTTCTAGCATGATTTAACACATTGTTGACATTGCTAGCATGATTTTTAGACGTTGGAATGGTTAATGGACGGACACTCAGCCAAGCCAAAATAAATCTTGACAGCTAACAGTTAAAATGGCTGCCCCTCCGCAGACTCCCCAATTTAGTACATTAACATGTTTTAACGTAATTAGCATTTTGCTAGCATGATTTAACTAGTTTCTAGTACAATTTAGCACATTGTTTGCACGTTTTAACGTAATTAGCATTTTGCTAGCATGATTTAACTAGTTTCTAGCACAATTTAGTACATTAACACATTTTAACGTAATTAGCATGTTGCTAGCATGATTTAACTATTTTCTAGCATGATTTAACACATTGTTAACATGTTTTAACGCAATTAGCATGATTTAACTCGTTTCTAGCACGATTTAACACATTGTTAGCTCGTTTTAATGTTATTAGCATGTTGCTAGCACGAGTTAACACATTGTTAGCACGTTTTAATGTTATTAGCATGTTGCTAGCATGATTTAACTTGTTTCTAGCACGATTTAACACATTGTTGACATTGCTAGCATGATTTTTAGACGTTGGAATGGTTAATGGACAGACACTCAGCCAAGCCAACATAATTCTTGACAGCTAACAGTTAAAATGGCTGCCCCTCCTCAGACTCGCGCGGTGTCAAAACAAACAGGCATTCCGACCCGGAACGGAACACACATTTCGGAGTATGATAACTTGTTTTTGTGAAACTAGTATTTGAACTTAGCATGTCTCCTAAATCTCTGGTGTTTATGCTTCAGAAATGGCGAACGGCACCTTTAAAACCTTATGAAACTGCTCTAGTTTAACTCTGGCGTAACAAGTGTGTGTTAGAAAACCGTCTTTACATTGACAATCAGCCACGATCTGTTAGTCAGTGTGTCTGTGCTTTAGAAAGGTTTATTCTCTTCAGTGTGTGTGTGCTTTAGAAAGGTTTATTCTCGTCAGTGTGTGTGTGTGTGTGTGTGTGTTTCCACGGCTCATTCTGAGGACCCTCCGCCGTCTCAAGGTGAACGATAAACACACTCCGCCGCTCTTTCATCCGCGCTAACGCAAGGTTTCCTCCGCTGTGAATGTCCGACAGGGTCAATCCTCTTAGGGTTATTTAGAGCTGATGGATTACTCAGACCTCACACACACACACACACACTCATAACTCTGACCTGTCTCTCGCTACAGCATCGCTGAGTTGATCATATATGAGGAATAAAGCTTGACACATCATGACACAAATAATGACTTTAAAATCTTTCAATCATAATTTCGATTTAGTATTCTGTCATATTTAAGACTTTCTGTCATAATGCCATAATTATGACTTGTTCATGGTATAGTTTTTGTGTCATAATTCAGATTTATGGGTAACTGCTGTAATTCTAAAGAAATTTGCATTTAATTAATGTAATGTCATCTTTATTTCGCTCAAATGTGAGGTTTGTCGTTTTATTAAACTTTGTTTTTGTCAAAACTTGAACTTGTTTTTTGCTGGTATGACAATACTACTATTGTTTCATTGTATAAACAAAACCAGGGCTCCGAACCGGTTCAAGGAACGAAAACGAAAACCGGAAACGAACGAAATTTTAAGAAGAACAAAAACGAAAACGAAATCAATTTAAATCGTTCTGAACAGAAACGTAAATTTGAAATGACCATTAACCGGTTAATAACGTTATTTTATCGTTCTCTTTAATATTTTAATTTGGCAGTGACCAATCATGAATAGAGTAGCTCCAGCATGTGACGTTGACGGATCAAGCGTGAGTGAAATGCCCGCGCACCATCATCTGTGAATCTACCGGTTACGCAGTGTGAGCGCGCATTTACATGCCTCAAGTACATTTCTTTCCCCACTGAGGTCTACAATGAAAGCGCAGGTATTGGAGGACATTCTTTTCGAACGTTTAAATAAGTAGTGCGGACCAGGCCCGTCGCGACAAGGCAGGCAAACAAAGCAATTGCTTGGGGCCCCGAGCTGGCCTGGGGCCCCAAGACAACGACAGGTTAAGAATAAAATGAAACGACAAACTGTGTGAGCGTCCCATTGATAGTCAATGCAGTAAAGTGCAATGACACTGTTATCGGGAACCCCCTTAAGGGCCCCTCTCAGTCGCTGACAGCAGCCAATCACGCGATCTCTGCTGCCGGCAAAATACAAAACCTCCTCAGCAGTCATCATGAAGCGGAATTATGCTTCAGGAAGCCAGAAAAGAAAAAAGAGAAAGGAAGAGGAGGATAAGAAAAAACAAGATAGTGGTAAGTGATAAATGACACTGGATAAAATAGCTCTACTTGTCTTGTACAAAAATGGTGTAAGTTTGCAGCAGGTAGGCTAGCAAAAATATGTTTATGTTAGCTATCGTTACCTGCCTGACAAATGCTGCTTGTAACGAACAGTTAGTGCAACTTTTTTTCCCGAACAGACGGAATGACATGAGATTGCTATAGCTTTGTAATAGGTTTTGATAAAAGTGGCATAGCATGCTATACTAACTATTATTTATGCTATGCATAAATAACCTGGAATAGTTAATAGCAGTCTATATTAACTATCATTATAAACATTATTTAACCAGAAAGAGGCAGAGGAACATAATTTCTACATAGCTTATCTTAATGTGCTAGTGTCGTGATATATACGGTAGTGACAGTTTATGCAAATATGACATTATTTTTATAAGTTACCAATGGATCTTGAACAGTTACTTTATTCTGTGCGGCAATTTTTACACTGTTACATTTTGAAGTACAGTATCAGGACAACCCACATGTTTTACTGGTACTGTTTATTAACTATTTATCAAGGTATTATAGTCATCTGTTGCAACTTTATAATAACCATCCAGATAATGTTTATAGACAGTTTACAAACCAACTAGTAACCCTTAAGTATTCCCAAAGTGTTAGGAATACCTGGTCCGTCTAACTATGTAAATGTAATGTTTATAGATTTTTTAAAAATGGTTACTTAAAGGTTTACATTTTTTTTTTATGATACAGTGGTTTTTTTGCCAATGTTTTCAAATTTTATGCACAGTATATGCAACAACAGTATTTGCACTGTAAACCTTATTATTTATATAAAGTGTGGGTGAACTTAAACTGTATGGCTATATTGCGGTTCCTGTAGGCTTTGCGTGCGTGCGTGCGTGCGTGCGGGTGGGTGGGGGGGGTGGGGGGATGTGGATTGTATTGGGGGGGCCTCCATGTCCATTTTGCTTAGGGCCCCCAAATTTCTTCAAACGGCCCTGGTACGGACTTTAAGCTCAAATAGTCTGATTTAGGCTAGTTTGTGGATTCAGTTTAAGCCTGTCCAAGTAGGCTATAGCATCTATCAAACATTTTTCCTATAGAGTTTCAGATTGCCAATACAGGACAGGTCAATGTTTTCTATATAGATGCTTCGTATTAAATGGTGTTATATTGCATTAAATGATCAAGCTTTATTAGCTGACTGAGTTTGATTATGTGATGCAAGGACGTGTTGCGCAGTGTTTGCTTTGAAATTAGCAGTTGACGGTGCATTAAAAGAGCAATGGTTATCCAGTTTATTTATTCTTTATTCATGCAATTTTTAAAACAAGTTGTGTTGAAAAAAAGTTATGTAACGTTATAAGAATGTTATCACTCTTCTGAAAATAATTAGGCATAAGAGCCACTTTAGATTGTCTAACGCTCCAAAACGCTGTTTATGCTGTAATTAATGCATGTATTTCTGTTGTGGTTTTAAAAATGTTATGAAATAAATATTCAAGTTTAATTACTATGCGTTATATTATCATTGAGTGAAAATGAGTCTATTTATACATATTTGTTTAAAGTATAGGCTAAATTAAAATAACGTTATTAACCGGTATTTTTTCAAATCAAACCGTTTTCGGAACAGTAATTTTTATTGAGGAACGAAAAAACAGAAACGCTATAATATCGATTCTGCTCGGAGTGACCCATTGATATTTTTTTCCGTTTTTAAGCCCTGAACAAAACCCTTACTAAAACTTAAAAAACAAAGGCATAACATTATGACCACCTTCCTAATATTGTGACCCGTCTCTGATGGACTCCTCTAGACCAGTGGTTCCCAACCACGTTCCTGGAGGACCCCCAACAGTGCACAGTTTGCATGTCTCCTCAATCAAACACACCTGATTCAGGTCATCAGCTCATTAGTAGCTACTCCAAGACCTGATGTGGGTGTGTCAGACAAAGGACACATCCAAAATGTGCACTGTTGGGGGTCCTCCAGGAACGTGGTTGGGAACCACTGCTCTAGACCACTGAAGGTGTGCTGTGGTATCTGGCACCAAGATGTTAGCAGCAGATCCTTTAAGTCCTGTAAATGGCCTCCATGGATGGGACTTGTTTGTTCAGCTCATCCCACAGATGCTCGACTGGATTGAGATCTGGAGAATCTGGAGGTCGAGTCAACGCCTCAAACTCACTGTGCTCCTCAAACCATTCCTGAAGCAGCTCCGTGGTCTGACATGAAGTGATAGGCCACGTAAAATCACAGAGCGGGGTCAGTGCATGCTGAGGGTCACAGAGCGGGGTCAGCTCATGCTGAGGGTCACAGAGCGGGGTCAGCTCATGCTGAGGGTCTCAGAGCGGGGTCAGTGCATGCTGAGGGTCACAGAGATGGGGTCAGTGCATGCTGAGGGTCACAGAGCGGGGTCAGCGCATGCTGAGGGTCACAGAGCGGGGTCAGCTCATGCTGAGGGTCACAGAGCGGGGTCAGTGCATGCTGAGGGTCACAGAGCGGGGTCAGCACATGCTGAGGGTCACAGAGCGGGGTCAGCTCATGCTGAGGGTCACAGAGCGGGGTCAGCGCATGCTGAGGGTCACAGAGATGGGGTCAGCTCATGCTGAGGGTCACAGAGCGGGGTCAGCGCATGCTGAGGGTCACAGAGCGGGGTCAGCGCATGCTGAGGGTCACAGAGCGGGGTCAGCACATGCTGAGGGTCACAGAGCGGGGTCAGCACATGCTGAGGGTCACAGAGCGGGGTCAGCGCATGCTGAGGGTCACAGAGCGGGGTCAGCACATGCTGAGGGTCACAGAGCGGGGTCAGTGCATGCTGAGGGTCACAGAGCGGGGTCAGCGCATGCTGAGGGTCACAGAGCGGGGTCAGCTCATGCTGAGGGTCACAGAGCGGGGTCAGCGCATGCTGAGGGTCACAGAGCGGGGTCAGCGCATGCTGAGGGTCACAGAGCGGGGTCAGCGCATGCTGAGGGTCACAGAGCGGGGTCAGCGCATGCTGAGGGTCACAGAGATGGGGTCAGCGCATCCTGAGGGTCACAGAGCGGGGTCAGCGCATGCTGAGGGTCACAGAGCGGGGTCAGCGCATGCTGAGGGTCACAGAGCGGGGTCAGCTCATGCTGAGGGTCACAGAGCGGGGTCAGCGCATGCTGAGGGTCACAGAGCGGGGTCAGCGCATGCTGAGGGTCACAGAGCGGGGTCAGCGCATGCTGAGGGTCACAGAGCGGGGTCAGCGCATGCTGAGGGTCACAGAGATGGGGTCAGCGCATCCTGAGGGTCACAGAGCGGGGTCAGTGCATGCTGAGGGTCACAGAGCGGGGTCAGCGCATACTGAGGGTCACAGAGCGGGGTCAGCGCATGCTGAGGGTCACAGAGATGGGGTCAGTGCATCCTGAGGGTCACAGAGCGGGGTCAGCGCATGCTGAGGGTCACAGAGATGGGGTCAGCGCATGCTGAGGGTCACAGAGCGGGGTCAGCGCATGCTGATGGTCACAGAGCGGGGTCAGCGCATGCTGAGGGTCACAGAGCGGGGTCAGCGCATGCTGATGGTCACAGAGATGGGGTCAGCGCATGCTGAGGGTCACAGAGCGGGGTCAGCGCATGCTGATGGTCACAGAGCGGGGTCAGCGCATGCTGAGGGTCACAGAGCGGGGTCAGCGCATGCTGAGGGTCACAGAGCGGGGTCAGTGCATCCTGAGGGTCACAGAGCGGGGTCAGCGTATGCTGAGGGTCACAGAGCGGGGTCAGTGCATGCTGAGGGTCACAGAGCGGGGTCAGTGCATGCTGAGGGTCACAGAGCGGGGTCAGCGCATGCTGAGGGTCACAGAGCGGGGTCAGCGCATGCTGAGGGTCACAGAGCGGGGTCAGCGCATGCTGAGGGTCACAGAGCGGGGTCAGCGCATGCTGAGGGTCACAGAGCGGGGTCAGCGCATGCTGAGGGTCACAGAGCGGGGTCAGCGCATGCTGGGGGTCACAGAGCGGGGTCAGCGAATGCTGAGGGTCACAGAGCGGGGTCAGCACATGCTGAGGGTTACAGAGCGGGGTCAGCTCATGCTGAGGGTCACAGAGCGGGGTCAGCGCATGCTGAGGGTCACAGAGCGGGGTCAGCTCATGCTGAGGGTCACAGAGCGGGGTCAGTGCATGCTGAGGGTCACAGAGCGGGGTCAGCTCATGCTGAGGGTCACAGAGCGGGGTCAGCGCATGCTGAGGGTCACAGAGCGGGGTCAGCGCATGCTGAGGGTCACAGAGCGGGGTCAGCGCATGCTGAGGGTCACAGAAGTGGCCAACTTTCTGCAGAGCCAAGAGCTCCAGACCTCCAAACTTCTGTGTCCTTCAAATGAGCTCAAGAACAGTGTGTAGAGCTTCATGGAATGGGTTTCCATGGCCGAGCAGCTCATCCAAGCCGCACATCACCAAGTGCAATGCAAAGCGTGGGATGCAGTGGCTTTATAGGGTTAAATAATGTAAAATATTAATGTTGCTATTTCATATCGACTGTAAGTTTGTTCTCTTAAACGAATTTGTTCTATTAAAAGTGGCTTTACACAAAAGACTGTGTGTGTAAGTGGTTAAAAGCCGACGAGCACTCGCTAACCATTAACTGACCATTAACTGACCATTAACTGACCAAATCAAACCGGCGGAGGAAGACTCAGAATCTCCTGTAACCTGAGCTCCAGATGATCCTCTCACCGCTCCTCAACTCCTGATCCTATTAGACCAGAGCCGTCCCACTGACCAGCAGCAGCGTCCAGCACGCCATTATCACTAATGAGTGTGTGTGTGTGTGTGTGTGTGTGTGTGTGTGAGTGAGTGTGTGTGTGTGTGTGAGTGTGAGTGTGTGTGAGTGAGTTTGTGTGTGAGTGAGTTTGTGTGAGAGAGAGAGTGAGTGAGTTTGTGTGTGTAAGAGACTGAGTGTGTGTGTGTGTAAGTGTGAGTGAGTTTGTGTGTGAGTGAGTTTGTGTGAGAGAGAGAGTGAGTGAGTTTGTGTGTGTAAGAGACTGAGTGTGTGTGTGTGTGTGTGTGTGTGTGTGTGTGTGTGTAAGTGTGAGTGAGTTTGTGTGTGAGGGAGTTTTTGTGTGAGTGAGTTTGTGTGTGAGAGAGTGTGTTTGTGTTTGTGTGTGAGAGAGAGTGTGAGTGAGTTTGTGTGTGTGAGAGTGTGAGTGAGTGTGTGTGAGTTTGTGTGTGAGTGTGTGTGAGAGAGTGAGTTTGTGTGTGTGAGAGAGTGTGAGTGAGTTTGTGTGTGTGTGAGAGAGTGTGAGTGTGTGTGTGTGAGTGTGTATGTGTGTGAGAGTGTGAGTGTGTGTGAGTGAGTGAGTGAGTTTGTGTGTGAGTGAGTTTGTGTGAGAGAGAGAGTGAGTGAGTTTGTGTGTGTAAGAGACTGAGTGTGTGTGTGTGTGTGTGTGTGTGTAAGTGTGAGTGAGTTTGTGTGTGAGTGAGTTTGTGTGAGAGAGAGAGTGAGTGAGTTT
>NC_137112.1:1346328-1351328 GCF_949357685.1 Gobio gobio | reverse complement strand
ATGGTGAAAGAAATCTTTACATTGCCAAAGCATTCATAACACTATACGATTAAAATGAATAAATAATAAAAATAAAATAGAAATGACATGAAAATAAACAGCAATAAAAAAGTCTAATCTTCTAATATTTCCCCAGTTGGTAGCTCTGTCCTGCTGGAGGCTCTTTTGTCGTGGCAGGACCTCACGTATCGGGCAGCCAGGTGTGCGTTCGCTGGGCTTTCTCCTAGCAGGAGTGGGAGTTTGTCCATGTTTGATTTTTGAAGGAAGTCTGTCTGGTGGGTTGTGAAAAGGGGATAGAAAGTGTCTCTAATATTTTTATAATTGGGGCAAAATGTCAAGAAGTGTAGCTCTGTTTCCAGCTGATTCTCTGTGCAGTGAGGACACAGTCGCTCCTCCTTTGGCAGCCAGGTCTGTCTGTGTCTGCCTGTCTCTATGCTCAGACTGTGTTCACTGAGTCTGTACATGCTCAGGACTTTCCTCAGTTTAGGGTCGCTCACTTTACTCAGGTATCCTGCCAATTCATAATTTCTGTTCAGGGCCAAATAGCATTCCAGTTTACTCTGTTTGTCTGTTGCGTCTGTCCAATGTTTGAGGTATTTTTCTTTTTGTGTTTGAATGATTTGGTTTGGTCTGGCTGTGTTTTTATTGTCTGTTTGTGACGTCAGCTCTAAGACCAATCGGCCGAGGGCGTTGTTCTCTGGCTTCAGCTGTTGGTAGGTCAGGGCTTTGTGATGGAGGGTCTGTTCATCGCTATTTTTTAAGTGGGCATGGAATTTAATGGCTCTTTTTTGAATGGTTATCACAAGGGGGTATAGTCCTAATTCTGCTCTACAGGCATTATTTGGGGTTTTGCGCTGAACTCGCAGCAAGATTTTGCACAGCTCGGTCTGCAGAGTCTCTATTGGGTGTTTGTCCCATATGGAGAACTCTTGGTCTGTGAGTGGACCCCAGACTTCACTCCCGTACAGCGCGATGGGCTCTATTACGGTTTTCATTATTTTTAGCCAGATTCTGATAGGGATGTCAATTTGAATATTTCTCTTAATTGCATAAAAAGCTCTCCGTGCCTTTTCTCTCAAGTCTTTAACCGCTTTTTTAAAATTTCCTGTGTTGCTAATATTTATGCCAAGGTAAGTGTAATCCTGTGTGTGTTCGAGGGGCATGTGGCCTAATTTAAAACTATGATGTTGGTCTTGGCGTCTGGGTCTTTTTTGGAAAATCATTATTTTAGTCTTTTTGGGGTTAACTGACAGAGCCCATGACTGACAGAAGTTGTTTAGGAGGTCTAGATGCTGCTGCAGACCCTCTTTAGTGGGAGACAGCAGCACCAGATCATCAGCAAACAGAAGGCACTTGACCTCAGTGTCCAGTAGAGTAAGGCCAGGGGCCGCAGACTGATCCAGGGCCTGCGCTAGCTCATTTATGTAGATATTGAACAGCGCAGGACTTAAACTGCAGCCCTGTCTCACTCCACGACTCTGAGGGAGGAAATCTGTGTGTTTGTTACCAATTTTAACTGCAAATTTGTTGTTGGTGTACATTGATTTGATTATGTCATATGTTTTTCCTCCGATGCCGCACTGGATTAATTGAAGAAAAAGGCCTTCGTGCCAAATGGAGTCAAAAGCTTTGTTGAAGTCAACAAAACATGAGAAAGTTTTACTTTTGTTTTGGTTGATTTGCTTGTCGATTAAGGTATGGAGAGTGTATATATGGTCTGATGTGCGATAATTTGGTTGGAAGCCAATTTGAGATTTGCTCAGAACATTTCTGTCTCTGAGAAAATGGGCTAGTCTGCCGTTTAGGATGTTGCAGAAGAGTTTGCCTAGGTTGCTGTTTACACATATACCACGGTAGTTACTAGGGTCAAATCTGTCTCCGTTTTTATGTATTGGTGTAATAAGACCTTTGTTCCAAATGTTGGGAAATATACCTAAACTCAGGATGAAGTTGAAGAGCTTGAGAATGGCTAATTTGAATTTGTGGTCTGTGAATTTAATCATTTCATTTAGGATGCCATCGACACCACAGGCTTTTTGCGATTTGAGGGTTTGTATTTTGTCTAATAGTTCGGCTAGTGTTATTGGAGAGTCTAAGGGGTTCTGGTAGTCTTTGATGGTTGATTCTAAAACCTTTACTTTGTCAGACAGGGCATTTTGTTCCTGATTTTTGTTGACATTACTAAAAAGGTTGGAGAAGTGGTTTATCCAAACATCTCCATTCTGAATGGCTAGTTCTTGATGGGAAGATTTGTTTAGTGTGTTCCAATGTTTCCAGAAGTGGTTGGATTCTAAGGATTCTTCAATTTCCCTGAGTTGAATTTTTGTGTTTTGTTCTTTTTTCTTTCTTAAAGTATTTCTATATTGTTTAAGTTTTTCGTGATAGAGGTGACGGATGTTCTCGTTGTCAGCATCTCTGTGTTTCTGATTGGATAGGATTCTTAATTCTTTCCTAAGTTTTTTGCAGTCATTGTCAAACCATTTCTCAGTGGCATGTGGTCTTTTTGGTTTTCTTTTGGTGTGTTTTAGGTTGGATAATGTTGCTGATACCTCAAATATTCTGTTCAGCTTGTCTACTGCTAGGTTTGTACCTTCACTATTGTGTGGGAAAGGAGTGGCAAGGAATTGATCTAATAGGACTTGTATTTTCGGTTGACTAATTGTACTTAGATATGTATCTTTACTGTTTTGTTTCCATCTATACGTGTTCCTAAATGAGTGGAGCTGGGTTTGTTTAGATGCTTCTTGGTTGGGCATTGCTCTGTTTAAGTAGAGGGTTATTTTACTGTGGTCTGATAGTGGGCTTAGTGGGCTGACTGTGAATGCTCTGAGGGAGTTTGGGTTAAGGTCTGTCAGAAAATAGTCGACTGTACTGCTACCGAGAGATGAGCTGTAGGTGTATCTACCGTAGGAATCTCCTCGAAGTCTGCCGTTGACTAGGAACAGACCTAGTGTGCGACACAGATGAAGAAGATGCGTTCCGCTTTTGTTTGTTGTTTTGTCATAATTGTGTCTCTGTGTGTGTATAGGTGTGTGGAGGACGTCTCCTCCAGGCAGGTGTTTGTCCCCCTGAGAGTTGAGTGTGTCCAGTTCTTCACCTGTTCTGGCATTCAGGTCTCCACAGAGCAGCACGCTTCCCTGTGACTGGAAGTAATTAATGTCTTCTTCAAGAATGGAGAAACTGTTTTCATTAAAATAAGGAGACTCTGCTGGAGGGATATAAGTGGCACACAGAAAGATGTTTTTCTCTGTTGCGGTGACTGCCTTATTAATTTCTAACCAGGTGTAGAATTGTCCTGTTTTAGCTACTTTGATGGCATGGGCAAGGTTTGATCTGTACCAAATAAGCATGCCTCCTGAGTCTCTTCCTTGTGTCACTCCAGGCAGTTTAATGGATGGGATGATGAGTTCTCTGTAGCCTTTGGGGCAGCCGGTGGGTCCATCTCCTCGGCTCCATGTCTCCTGCAGGATGATGATGTCTGAATTTTTGATTTCTGAGTTGAAATCTGGGTTTCTGCTCTTGAGGCCAAAGGTAGATGATCTCAGGCCTTGAATGTTCCAACATGCTATGATAAATGCGTTGTTGTCCATGGGGTCTTAGTGTTGGTGATAAGTTTTGACCTATGACAGTAGGTGTGAGCAGATGAGGTTGAGCATCTGGCGGATGTCTCTTAGCTCTGTTGATGTGGCTTGCCCTGGTGCTGTTGTGGATGTTCTGCTCACTATCTGAGCGTAGCTGTGTCTGCCCGGGGCCTGTGGGATAGGAGGAGGGCAGGGGGTCGGCAGGAGGGGCTTTGGCCTGGCTTGATGTGCTGGATATGAGGGTGTGAAGGCTGGGAGGAGATGCTTAGGTGCTGGCTGAGATGGTCTCAGCATGTGCAAGTGCTGTTGTCTTCTCTCTGGGGGTATACTGGGCTTTCTTACAGGTCTGGGTGAAGGTTGTTGGACTCTGTTGTGGTTCCGACTCAGGGCCACATCTTTTAGGGTCCTGGCGAAGACAGGAACAGCTGTCTTGTACAGATGGACATGGTCGTAGAGGCATGTGGGGTCCAGGGTAGGGTGGTGTGCCAGGTGCACATTGGGTTTAAGTGCACAGGTGCGGGAGAGGTGGGCATTCACCCGCTGGATAGTGTCAGGGTGGAAGTCTTTTCGGGGCAGCAGTGTGGAGATGATAATTTTAGCTCTTGGGAAGGTGATTGAGGCCTTTTCAATCACTGTTTGTAGTGATGTAGCCACCCTCTCCTGTTGGGCTCTCAGATCATTTGTGCCGGTGTGGATTATTACATGGCTTGGGGATCCCAGTTTGTCAACACTCAGCCATTTGAGTGCGCTCTGAGTGTTCGGACACCAGAGTTTGGCCACTCTGTGTTTAGGAAAAAGCTTCTTTTCATCAATAAATTTCCCGTTTGAATCAATTAAAATAGCGACTTCCAGTCGTAGTGTTCCTTCTGATGATGTGGAGGGGTCGTCTGAGTGTGAGGCTGGTTGTGGGGTGAGGGAAGGGTCTGATGGGAGAGGAGGATTCTGACTGTGCTGAATCTCTGTTGTTTGAGAGCTGTGATCAGGTTGATCAGGTGTGTCCTGCTCCACTGGTTCCTCTGATGAGCTGAACTCGCTGTGCTGTGCTCCTCTGTTCTGTCTCAGTTCACTTATTTCTTCCCTCATTGCCGTTAGTTGTGCCTTGTGTAACTCAGTCTGTTGTAATAACTGTGTTTCTAGTGTCTCCAGCTGAGCCCTGAAGCCCTCTCTCTCCTGCCGGAGCTCCTTCAGCTCTCTCCTGAGGCTGTCCCTTTCTCTGTGCGTGGCTGTGGGGCTGTTGCTGGTCTGCTCTGTTGTCTGAACTGTTTGCATGGAGAAGATCATCTCCTTGAGCTGGACCATTTCTCCCTCTAGCTCTGTGAATCTCTCCCTCATGTCAGTGCAATAGCAGTGTGGATGGGGTTCTCCGGTCTGTTCTGTGCTGGTGTGGGAGACGGACTCCTCAGGAGGGATTAGTTGGTC
>NC_137112.1:1328828-1341328 GCF_949357685.1 Gobio gobio | reverse complement strand
CCCCTGATGTAGAGTGAACGTTTACGACAGTAGTAGAGGACAATACTGATTCACAACTGTAGGGGGAGCCCGAGAGCAAAAGTTACCTAGTGCGGCTTTAATATCATAAATACAGTAATAATCCCTCCTATATTACCCCTTAACTGTCAGCCCCCTTTCTAAACTTAAATGTCTGTAATTTCAAAACGGTTTGCACAGGATGAATTTTCAGTTCATAAGCTTTCAAATGATACCTAATTTAGTTACTAAAATATATGATACGAAAAAAAAGGCGATCAGAAAACGAGCGGCAGGTGACAGTTAAGGGGTTAAATGTAGATTCATCCCCATCAACATGTGAGAATTTTCATAATTAATTTAAAACAAAGTTTGCGAATCTTAGAAGGACGATCCCGCAGATGAGGTTCTGTCACACACACCGCTGTAAGTGTATTGAGACCCACTGGGCCAGATGTTGATATGGTTCCTCTGTGGTTCTGAAAGAGAACGCTGAGGCTATTGGACAGAGTCTTCTTCAGATTATAAATAAAAGCTTAGATCAGGGGTTTGTGTGCCCTTTGTGCAATCTGTACTAAAAACCCAACTTTGATCCGACTGACACATTTTAGACCAGTTTCTCATCTATCTTTTTTGTCCAAAATTTGAGAAAAAGTGGTGTTTAGTCAGCTACATGGTTTTATAGAACAGAATAAAAGTCTTTAATGATTGATTGGTGCTGGTGATCAGGGACGTCGTTAGGCCTATTTTAGGGGGGCTGAAGCTACGCCAAAATGTTCCTAAGCCCCCCTAAATGATAATTAGAACAACGATAACAATTTGATTTATCAATAACTGTATCCTCTCGTCGTTACCAAGGTTATAATTGTTAACGAAAATGAACGAAAAAACTAAAACTCGGTGGGTTGTCGTTAACTGAAAAAAAAACAACAAAAAAAACAGAGGCATTACAAAAAAAACGATATATCTAACCAAATCTGTAATGTGTGTTTGGCAAAACTAACTAAAATAAAATTATAGATTAAAATGTCCTTAGCTGTCGTCTTTATCAATGTCTTTCATAGAGCAAATAACGTTCAGCTGCATTTCCTTTCCCTGCGTCTCTCACTCACGCACGCCGCGCCCCACACACACACACACACACACACACACACACACACACACACACAGCCCATCCCCTCCGTGCGAGTGTTTGACGTTGAAACTAGCAAGTTCGCGAAAGGTTGGTATCTCGTGAACACCTTTACACAATCACGCATTAAAAAGTGGTATAAAAATATTTTTAATTCAGGATATAATTTTGTCAGTGTTAATGTCGACCCGAGAAAGCGATTGCTACTTTAGAAAGTTAACTAGTCACAAGTTTGAGGTAAAATGCACTTGGGTTGTCGACGTCAAAACACTATTTAAGCTGTGATTCAAATATTAACCTCTTAACTGTCACCGTCCCACAGGTGGGACGTCTGGTGCTCTTTTTTTGATAGCCTTTTTTTCATATCATATATTTAAGTAATTATCACAAATTAGGTATCATTTGAAAGCTTACAAACTCAAAATTCATCCTGTGAAAACCGTTTTGAAATCGGACATTGTGTTGCCATGGAAACGTTACTCTAAATTATTCTAGTGGGCTCCTCCCCTAGTGGGCGCTGTCATGTTTCATATTACAACAATTATTTTAACTACTTTATATTCAAAATCTTTTCCAATCTTGACAAAACGCATATTGTCGGAAAGGTCTGAGTCTCAAGGGTCCATATTTGGTGACTGTTTTGTGATGGAAGTAATATTTGGACAGAAATTTAAAGGAAAATGCATCAAAACAACAATAAATGGAATTTGAATGACACCCGGTGGCTATTTTTGGTACAGCACCCTAAACAAAATCTCATGGGGACTTCAATTTTTGTGATATCAACTTCAAATTTGGAACACAATTTGGTTAGACATATGGCTTTGATTTTATAGTAATTTTAGAGTAAATTCTTTTTTGTAAAATATATATTTTATATGAAATAAAAAATATTTAGTACAGTATTTTTCATTTACAGTAAATTTAAACTTCCATAACTATTTCATACTTTCATATTTTGAATTGTTTTCACTTCAGCAATAATCTGCAGAATGTCGTCTTTAAAACGAGACCAAACTTTGGTCTATATTCCAAAGCATTCTTGAATTACAGCCCTTAAGTTTGGATAGTGCATTTTCATGTGTATTCTCAAAAAGGGGGGTGACAGTTAAAGGGTTAAATAATGTTATGTCATTAGGCTATTGTAGGCTATAGGGTAAATTTAGTATAGGGTGTGAAAATTGTACAGCTGTGGCATTTGTATAGGTTTAGCTCAATTTAGGTTTAGCTGTATATTTGTATTTTAGCTCAAATGGGTTGAATACATGCGGTTCTGTGTAATTAAATAGCATTCTGTGGACAACTTATATAGAGAGGAATTAGATATTGTGTGCTATTACTTTATCATGTACATGAGCAGACAGATAGCATTTTCATTGTTTATAGTAACTCATCAGGAGCAAAGTCTGGCCTAAGTAAATTCCCCCATGCAGCTTTGATGTGTCTAAAAGCTAACATTACAGAAACTTTTCTTTAACAGAGTAGAAATGGATGAAGAGGATTTCTGTCACATTTTACTTGTTAACATCTCGGTTTCTTGACTGGTTGTTGACATAAGTGTAGCTCTAGATGTGAGTGCAAAGATTTTGCAAACGCAAATTACAAATACCAATCCTAGTGACGTCCCTGCTGGTGATTCAGCAGTGTTAGTTTCATGTGGTGCTGCTTTCACGGCTAGAAGAGCAGGGTAAGGCCCTAAATTGGTTGAAATCATACTTGACTGACAGAAGCATGGCAGAACGATTGGATCATATACATCGAGAGCGACATCACTTTTATGTGGTGTGCCTCAAGGCTCCGTCCTGGCCCCTATGCTGTTTCCACTTTACATGCTTCCATACGGATGACTTAAAAATATATCTACCATTAAAGGGTTAGTTCAGCCAAAACTGTAAATTGTGTCATTAATGACTGAGCCTCATGTGGTTGGACACCCGTCAGACCTCCGTTCATCTTCAGACACAAATGAAGATATTTTAGTGTAAAGCTGATGCTGAGAAAGGCTTCAGATAGGCCTCCATTGGCATTCAGTACATTTACACTCACAAGACCCATAAAAGGCACTTAAAACGTCGTTACAAAGTCCATCTCACCACAGCGACTCTACAATAATCTTACGATGCGACGACAATAGTTTTTGTGCGCAAAAAAAATCAAAATAACACCTTTATCCAGCTTGTTCTTGTCTTCCGTGTGTGTCTCCACGAGAATATGACGTAGCGCCGGGGTTCGGGAATCCATGAAATGCTCACTTTAGCCCCATTTTGAGAACTACGCCGAGACCTAAAGCACGATCAGTGTAGAATCCAACAGCTGAGACACGCGCGTCTTCCTCTGCTCGTAAACAAATCTCTTCTGGGTCATGTGTCCGAACGCCGGATCTGCTCATATTCATAACTGTAAAGTATGGAATAGGGGTTCGTTTTAGGATGGGAGCACTACAGAAAGATTCCGGCCAGAGAATCCTTTATCAGCTTTATTTCAAGATCAGGATGCCAATATACAAGGTCAAGTGTATGTGGTCTAAACAGGGAGAAAGAAAAAGAAATAATGCAATGGTAATAATAACTGATTAATAAACAAATAAAGGATACTATACTATGCTCATTGTCATCACTCACAACAGTACAGTACATAAACTAATAATTTACGTTAATACAGTGCAACAAAATATGTCACTATATGCCCTTTAATATCTGTACTGCTGCACCTTTAAGTGGCTATGCAGACTGACACTGTATCTCTATAACACTCGATGCAGGTAGCACAAAATAAACAGTAAATGCACTGTACTCGAACACAGAAGCATATTTCTAAATAACTAACATGAATAAGGTCTAAATCGACATATAGAGGGCTAATTATTGCATACAGCAAACATGTTGCGCGATCAACAACACGATCTGACATCATGAATACACTAATTAGTCACGCAGTTCAACAAATAAAACTAGTTCGCGTGAACATACATACATTTCACAATATTCATCACAACGCAGTACAAACATGCAATAGTAGTAGGAACTTACTTGCTTTTCATAGAACGCACATTAATTAAAGAAAAGGGTCTCTGAATCTTCTCTCATCATCCCTGAACACAAACCGTCTGAGCAGCGCGCTGTATTTCCTGTCCAGGCGCAGTTCACGTGATGGAGCGTTCAAACGCACTTAGAAAACCTCAGCGCTGAACAAATAGGCTTTCAGACAAGGCCGCCCCCAACTGTCCGAATGGCAGTTGAAAGAGTAGGAGAAAGTCTATTTGGTGGTCTCTTCTTCTTCTTTGTCCTCAAGAGCTGGGAGCAGAATGAGTCGGGCTACTGGACGAATGTAGGTGCGGTCCTTCACTTGAACACTGATAGTCCGTACGCGTCCATCTGCTCCTGGATGAGTCTGGGTAATCCGTCCTACGGGCCATGACGCTCGGGGAAGTTGGGGATCCACGATTAAAACAACGTCGCCTATGGAGAGTGCCTTACCGTCTTTCCTCCACTTACTGCGCTCTTGCAACCCTGGTAGGTAGTGACTGATGAAGGATGACCAGAAACGATCGGCGATGGCTTGGCTATACCTCCAACGTCTTCTCCCGAGGTCACTGGGGTCGTAAACTGCTTGAGGAAGCGACGAGTCGTGACGGCCCATGAGGAGGAGGTTAGGCGTGACCGGATCTGGATCAGAGGCATCTGATGACAAGTAGCCTAAAGGTTTCGCATTCATTATGCCCTCGACCTCCACTAAGATTGTCATCAGGACAGGTTCAGGAACAGTCTGGTCTTTAAGGACAACGCGAAGTGCAGTCTTGATAGACTTCACTTCCCTCTCCCATGTGCCACCAAAGTGCGGCGCACTTGGAGGATTGAATCGGAAGGATATCTGCTGTTCAGCAAGTTGCTCTCTCCACTGAGGTGCCATGGCAGCAACGGCTTCACGCAACTCTCTCTCTCCACCGACAAAGTTGGTACCATTGTCCATGAGGAGTTCGAACGGTCTACCACGTCGAGAGATGAATCTTCTCAGTGACAGCAGGAAAGCATCTGTATCGAGGCTTTCTAATAGATCCAGATGCACCGAGCGAGTTGTCATGCATTTGTAGACAATGCCCCACCTTTTTTCGGTGCGGCGACCGATCCTCACTTGAAAAGGTCCGAAGCAATCAACTCCGGTTGAATAGAACGGTGGCTTATGGAGTCGTAGCCGAGCTGGTGGGTAATCTGCCATCTTCGGTACGTCGGGTTTTGCTCTCCATCGTCGGCACTCCAGACATGAATGCTGATGCTTTCGAATGGCCTCTCTACCACGGATAATCCAGAACCTACGTCTGATCTCGGCAAGAACTCGTTCTGGCCCAGGGTGCAGTAGTGACTCATCAAAATCCTTGATGATAAGCTTCGTCACGGGATGGCTTGGATCCAGGATAACTGGGTGGATAGTATCCAGGTCTAGTCCTTCAGCATGCCTTAACCTGCCACCGACTTTGAGTAGCTCTGTGGATCTTTCATATTCTGGTGACAGAGATGCGAGACGACTGTCTGAAGGAAGAGTACGTCCAGCTTTGAGAGCTCTCAATTCTTCAGCAAAGCCGTCCTCTTGAGCCTTTTGTAACATCAGCTTCTCTGCGTGCAGAAAATCGTCAGCGGGAAAGTGCACTGTAGTATTAGCATCAGCCGCCCCGTGAAAGGAGCTAGCAGTTTCCTTAAGAAGCTCTTTCCAGTTGGAGAACTTATTGGGGTTCGGAAGTTGTGTGGGCAAGCTGCTGGACACAGTTCCCACGAAGGCAGACTTCCTTAACTCTATGGTGTCTGGTTCTGCCTCAGATGAGGGCATGTTGGGCCACTCCCTCTCAGATAAATAAAGGAAAGGTGGACCTTTGTTCCAGCGATGATCCTGTACTATCTCTTGCAGAGTGAGTCCGCGGGTTATATCATCAGCCGGATTGCTTAGAGTGTCAACATACCGCCATTGAACAGGGTTAGTCAGGTTCTGGATTTCTGCAACGCGTGTTCCCACGAACACTTTATAACGGCATGATTCTGATTTGATCCAGTGCAGCACAGTTGTGGAGTCAGACCAAAGAGTGATGTGCTCAGGTGGTACTACAAGCTCTGTCTCGATCACTCTAGCCAGCTGTGCGCCTGTAAGCGCGGCACTAAGCTCGAGACGCGGAATAGACAGCTGCTTACGGGGCGCGACTCTCGATCTGGCAAACACAAAGGAGACGTAGACTTGTTGACTGTCATCTGTCGTCTGCATGTAGGCTACTGCTCCATAGGCGCGCTCCGATGCATCACAGAAAATGTGGATGTGACGGGTTGCGTTGGCAGTATCGGCAGTGGCTGGTGCATAGGGACGAGGCAGCTTGAGATGTTGCAAAGTGGGAATTTCTTGCACCCAACTCGACCATTTCTCCAGAAGTTCAGCGGGTTGAATCTTGTCGTCCCAGCCAATGTTGGCCTTCCACATGTCCTGAACCAGCACTTTACATCTTGTCGTGAATGGCACAATGTAGCCCAATGGGTCATAAAGCTTGGCAAGGACACTGTAGACGTTACGAAGAGTAGCATCTGAAGATTCAGTATGGCGACGTTTGTAATTCAGGGTGTCGTTCAAACAATCCCAGCAGAGTCCAAGCGTGGGCTCTTGGAGGTTGTCACTGGCCTTGGATAGCCATAGCTCACTGCTAGCCGACTGAGCTTCAGGAGGTAGATGTGCTACAACTTCAGGCATGTTACTAGCCCATTGCCGGATCTCGAAACCTCCCTTATTCAGAAGTGCTCGCAGATCATCGACTAGAACCTTGGCATACTCAGCTTTACTCACACTGTGGAGGCAATTGTCGACATAGAATGAGTGCTCGATCACATGCATGAGAGGAGAGTCTGGTGGTTCGTGGTCTCTGACATGCTGTTGCAGGGCAAAGACCGCACAACAGGGGCTGCACGTTGTTCCGAATGGTAACACCTCCCATTGGAATATGCGTGGTTCAGATGTCCTCTGCATGTCACGCCACAGGAATCGTAGAAGTGGTTTATCACTGGGCAACAAGCGGATCTGGTGGAACATTGATTTAATATCTCCGCTGATGGCCACAGCATGACATCGAAACCGCATCAGGACTCCAATCATGGTCGGACCGAGCGTTGGTCCCGGCAGGAGTTGGTCATTCAGGGACAGGCCGTTAAAAGAGAAGGAACAGTTAAATACTACTCTATCCTTTCCATTGTGGTGCACCATATGATGAGGTACATACCATGACTCTGTGGACTTTGCTGCCTCTTCTGTAGAGATTTCCGCGACATAACCAGACTGAACAAGTTTATCCATCTCCTTGCAATATGAGGCTGCTCGAACGGTGTCCTTGGCCAACCGGCGCTCAGTGCTGCGTAGGTTAGGCATCGCGGCATCTTGCTGAGCACAGAGTTGGATGACTGGCTGACGACGCAACAGTGGAGTAGCGTAACGCTGGGTACCGTCGACAGATACACGTTCGGAGGCTGTCTGTAAGAGGATGAGTGCCTGCTGGTCTTGCTTGGAACGTGTTGCAGTCTTCTCACTGACATAGGGGACTGTGTCAATGTGCCAAAGGCGTTCCACATTCCTGAGGAGTTCAGTATATGAAGACTCAGTGGCGATGTGCAGACAAGAAGACTGGTGCAATGAAACTGGCATAATGTCAGAAGGACCTTGCAAAGACCAGCCTAGCCTTGTGCAGATGGCTATAGGACCGCCAGATGGACCGGCTCTGACTGGCTGTGTAGGAGTGAGAAGCTGAGGCATATCAGAGCCGATGAGGAGCAGAGGTTGGGCTCTGTGGATAGGCATTAAAGGAAGTCCTTTGAGATGCTCATAGCGCTTCTGGAGAGCTGCTACTGGGTACGTGTGCTCAGATAAACTCAGACTACTTGCAGTGAACGCATGTTGAATCCAAAACTTCTTGTTTGGCTTGAAGATGGGGGATACATGAAAACTAACTGAGGAACCTCTCAGTTCCTTCACCTCTTGCTGGACTGTCCTCAGATGAAGTGTCTCTGGATGCTGAGAGAGTTGTAGTTGCTCTACAGCTTGTGGGAGGATAATCGTTCTCTCCGAACCATCATCAAGCACTGCAAATGTCTCAAGAATGCGATCTCCATGATGCAGAAGCACTTTGACAACCTTCAGCAACACTCTCTGAGGGCTTCTGGGCTGCTCAATGTAGACAATGGGCTTCGGATTAGTGACCATCAGCACTCGCTGGGATGACTCTTGGATGGCGTCATGCAGGACTGTAAGGTGTTTCTCTTTGCAAATCTTACATGGGCGCTTAAACGTGCAGGCTGTAGCTTTGTGGCCGCGGCCGCATTTCCAACATCTGTCGCCTTCCTGGATCCACTTCTTAATCTCAGCAGTAGACAGTGTCTTGAAGTCATGGCAAGAGTTCAGGTAGTGCTCCTTATTGTTGCAGAATGGGCAATAAGGACTGAGTTTAAAAGCTTGGAACTTCGACTGAAAGGTCTCCTTGTCGGCTGTCTCCCCAGAGCAGAGGAAGACTGATGCTGTCTTATCTTTGGGCTTTGAACTACGTAGATCTCTCTTTGGAAGGGTAGGCCCTGTAGAGTTGTAGAGAAGAGTAGCTTGACTGGCGAGACGCTTGGCTTGAGCCTTCATCTGGAGCCACGCAGCGAGGTCGGGCAAGGAGTAGGTGAGCTCTGAACCTGGCTGCAGGATGCCGCGAACGAGACAATATTCCACAAATCCATCTCTGTGGGAAGGAGACATTTTGCTTAAGAGACGATCAACATGGGAACCACATCTGAGCTCGTACCCAACAGGTCCCTCTAAAGTGCGTAGCATACCGACCAGCGACTGGACTGAGAGAGCGAAGGAGTCGAATGCCTCTGCGTCTCCTGACTTAATGGCTGGGGAGTTGAGTATTGCCGCTAGTTCACTTTGAACCAGTTGCCTTGGCTGGCCATATTTGTCTTGCAGAGCTCCCAATGCAGCTGTATACGGAGCGGTGTCATACATATATGATTTGGCCAACTGCAGAGCACTCCGAAGCTTAAGCTGACTCAGGAGCACTTGATATTTATAATGCTCGCTGAGATGAGGGTGACTATTCATCAAGTTGTCGAGCGCCATCTTCAAAAGTGCGAAATCACTTTCTTTGCCACTCTCGAAGAAGGGAAGTTTCGGTTTAGGAATACCATAAGACGTAGCAATCAGGGTCTCCATACCCGGGTAGTTCCAGGGTGGTGCCGCCTGAACTGATGTTGCAGCTGGTATACTGCAGTGAGCATACTGCACTGCGGGAGGTGTCGGTGCCACTGTAACTGCTCGTGGTGGCATTGTGAAGCTTGTACTGGTAGCTGGAGCCCCTAGGTACTGAGATGGTAGACTTGTTGTGACAGAAGACCTTGCCATTGGTGACGCTCCACCTGCCTGTACCGTGGACAGGACGGGAACGAATGAGACAGGTACAGATGGAAGTACAGAGACTGGTACTGCAATCGATGCAGCGCTGACAGGAACACTGATCTGGGCACTCGTGACGGGATTAGCAGGTGGTGCTAATATCTGAGTAGAAACAGTGGAGAAAGGTGCTGCCTGAACTGGCGCTGGATTTGGCTGTTGCACAAGTGGATGCTGCACAGGAACCGATGGCACCAGAGGTGGCTGTTGAGCCAATTGTGACATCAGAGGTAGCTTGGAAAACGTAGCGGGAGCTGACGACGTAGACAAGGAATCGTCGTTCGTCCCTGTCAGGTAGGTCTTTCAGGGTTTTTCCTGGGTCAAAAATGGTCTTCGGTGGTGTCTGACAGACATGGTCATCCACACACACAGTAAAAAAAGTACTCTACCTACGTGATCTGTGAGCGCAATACTGACAATACATTTAAAATAAATGCAAAGAAACCGTTTGTAATTTTTGCTTATCTTTTTTTGACATCTGATATTATGTATGATCTCTACCTTGATGTTTGTTTCTTTTGATCCTCATTTTTTTACAATATTTACTGATAATTGTTTTGGTATAATCATATCATTATTAAAAAGTAGCATTAAAAAAATTAACAAATAGCCTAATTTTCTACCATATACAATTTTGTAAAATTATCAGCTAGCTAACAACTTTATTCTGGTCTCACCTAACTCCAGTCTACACTAAATTATATTTCACTACACATTGTCAACATAAATAAGCTGAATGACTGTGGAAGATTAAACTAATTCTTACTATCCACTCTTGCTAAATTGGTTAAGCACACTTGTGTTCTCATCTCAGATGCGTTCTGAGTAAATGATTATACTGATTCGTTCGTTCAGTGTTAGACGGATCAGTTATTCTAACCAGTCGCTAAAATGATTCGATTCAAAGGAGTCATTGGTTCGCGAATCGGACATTAGCAGACGCGTTGTGTGCGAATCCCGTCTGTTAGAACATCGCGAATGATTTGTCAATACAGAATACACTTCATAACTGAATATAATGTTTTCCCGTTTATTGAAACTATGGTTTATGTCAGCTGGTCAGAGAAGAGTCGATGTTTTTGAGCGCAGTTCACACCCAGCGAGAATTCAAGGAAAAAATTGTCCGAATGCGGCACGTGCAACATGGATTCGGTCTTCCGAACTTTTGATTTTGATTAATATGTGAAATATGAGAAGACATCGACAGACAGAGAGAGAGCGCGCGCGCGCGCGGGGGAGGATCTCTGCTCGTTCTCTGTCAGTTAACACGGCCGTATCACAACAAGTGCAACAGTCATCTATTCTACAGATCACAATAACTCGTCAAATAAGGCTTTGGCGGGCCAAAAATTTGTCTTGGCGGCCGCCAAAAAATTTTCAATGCAGGAAAAACCCTGTCTTTACAAGACTGGCAATTTGTACCTCCTTCTCGAGCTTCTTCAAGCGCCTACGTCTTCCCATCTCTCTAGCCATTCTCTCTTTAGCCAGATGTGCTTCCTCTTGTAGCCGCTGTCCTTCTCTGGCTTGTGCATCTAATACTGCAGCTTCTAAGTCAGCTTTCCTTTCCTCTTCTATTTCCTGCTGTAGGTCAGCTAGCTCCAATCCTTTGATCTCCTCCTCTAATGCAGCTGCTTGCATATCAGACGTACTTCGGAACAGATGGAGTCCGTAAGATGACTGAGAAGACCGCTGTGAATATGCAGCTGACCGGTAACTTGTCAAACTCCGAGCTCTGGTTAACTGAGCCTGGTCTGGTTGTCCTACAGGAATAGAGGAGGCTTGGGCCACAGGCTGTTGAGAGGGCAGAAGAGTGACTTCGTACTGGGCTAAATGTGCAGGTGGACGAGGGTCTCTCTTGGGTCGGGCCAATGACTCCTGCTGCTGACCATCAGTTGCTGACTCCATAGTGTCGGGTGAACCCTAATCCGGCTCGAAGGACCAATGTAAAGTATGGAATAGGGGTTCGTTTTAGGATGGGAGCACTACAGAAAGATTCCGGCCAGAGAATCCTTTATCAGCTTTATTTCAAGATCAGGATGCCAATATACAAGGTCAAGTGTATGTGGTCTAAACAGGGAGAAAGAAAAAGAAATAATGCAATGGTAATAATAACTGATTAATAAACAAATAAAGGATACTATACTATGCTCATTGTCATCACTCACAACAGTACAGTACATAAACTAATAATTTACGTTAATACAGTGCAACAAAATATGTCACTATATGCCCTTTAATATCTGTACTGCTGCACCTTTAAGTGGCTATGCAGACTGACACTGTATCTCTATAACACTCGATGCAGGTAGCACAAAATAAACAGTAAATGCACTGTACTCGAACACAGAAGCATATTTCTAAATAACTAACATGAATAAGGTCTAAATCGACATATAGAGGGCTAATTATTGCATACAGCAAACATGTTGCGCGATCAACAACACGATCTGACATCATGAATACACTAATTAGTCACGCAGTTCAACAAATAAAACTAGTTCGCGTGAACATACATACATTTCACAATATTCATCACAACGCAGTACAAACATGCAATAGTAGTAGGAACTTACTTGCTTTTCATAGAACGCACATTAATTAAAGAAAAGGGTCTCTGAATCTTCTCTCATCATCCCTGAACACAAACCGTCTGAGCAGCGCGCTGTATTTCCTGTCCAGGCGCAGTTCACGTGATGGAGCGTTCAAACGCACTTAGAAAACCTCAGCGCTGAACAAATAGGCTTTCAGACAATAACGCTCTGAACTGCTAAATCGACTCACTGATTCACAGAGGTGGGTAGAGTAGCCAAAATCTGTACTCAAGTAAAAGTACAAGTACTTACGGAAATATTTACTCAAGTAAAAGTAACAATCGTAATATTTACTTGAGTAAGAGTAAAAAAGTATTCGATGAGAAAACTACTCA
>NC_137112.1:1321328-1323828 GCF_949357685.1 Gobio gobio | reverse complement strand
TGGAGAATGGAGAAGAGATGCAGGAGGAAAAAGTTACCAATAAAAACAAAAAATCTAGTAATTTTCATCATCAAAGGTCAGCAGCGAGACATTGGTCAATTAAATATAAAGGTAGATTATGCATATAAATAGTTGTTTTATTTAACATTTAATTATTGGAGGTTTGTATAGTTCTCTGATTTAGCATTTGACTGATTTTCTTCATTTTGAGGAGGACAGAATCTTTATTGTGCAAGTGAGATAAATAAATGCTCACATTTAGTCTAGAACTACAATAACCATCATGTTCACACACACACACACACACATGTGAAAAAGTAACTCAGATATTTGGAGTACATTTGAAAAGTAATGCGTTACTTTATTAGTTACTTGGAAAAAGTAATATTATGCAACTCAAGTTACTTGTAATGCGTTTCCCCAACACTGGTCATAATAATAAATCTAAGGATTTTAATAGATGCTCCGCCCCTAATAACGTGGCGCTGGCTTCTGTTTGTGTCTCAGGTGTCCATTGTGATTTGCACGGCGTTCATCCTGGCCTGGTCTCCGTACGCCGTGGTGTCCATGTGGTCTGCGTGGGGTTTCCACGTGCCCAATCTCACCAGCATCTTCACGCGACTCTTCGCCAAGTCCGCCAGCTTCTACAACCCGCTCATCTACTTCGGCCTGAGCTCCAAGTTCCGCAAAGACGTGAGCGTTTTACTGCCCTGCGGCGGCGACGGGAAGGACACGGTCAAACTCAAACGCTTCAAAAAGATCAAGGGGAAGGCGGAGGGGGCGTCGCCCAGAGCCCCGCCCTTCAGGCCCGCGCGCGAGGACATCCGCGACCCACGCAAGATCCAGAACAAGTACCATCCAGGGCGAGAGCCGGCAAACCCCGCCCCCAGCCCGGACTCAGGGGTGGGCAGCCGTCCTGAGACTCCGCCCCCTGCGGGTAAAGCGGTGTTCTCCATCGACCTGCCCCAGCCATCAGACACGTCTGAGTCTCTGTGTGTCCGACTGTAGGTCAAGCTATTTTTGTAAATGATGGATGTAAATGTGAAATATTGTTTTTTTTAACTGTGTACGTCGACAGTTTTGTGTTTACATGCAGTTCATCACAAGACATTAAATTTGAAACTTCAAACATGACATTCAGGTTTTAAATGACATACACTCATCATACGGCTCTTCACTGCCGTCCTAAATGAGCCGCTATACGGGCAAGTGGGGTAAGATGAGCCACCCCCCTTTATCTTGGCTGCTGGACACTTTTATTGTATCGTATAAAAACTAGGGCTGTCAAAAGATTAATCGCATCCAAAATAAAAGTTTGTGTCTATATTAGGGCTGTCAAAAGATTAATCGCGATTAATCGCATCCAAAATAAAAGTTTGTGTTTATATTAGGGCTGTCAAAAGATTAATCGCATCCAAAATAAAAGTTTGTGTTTATATTAGGGCTGTCAAAAGATTAATCACGATTAATCGCATCCAAAATAAAAGTTTGTGTCTATATTAGGGCTGTCAAAAGATTAATCGCGATTAATCGCATCCAAAATAAAAGTTTGTGTCTATATTAGGGCTGTCAAAAGATTAATCGCGATTAATCGCATCCAAAATAAAAGTTTGTGTTTATATTAGGGCTGTCAAAAGATTAATCGCATCCAAAATAAAAGTTTGTGTTTATATTAGGGCTGTCAAAAGATTAATCACGATTAATCGCATCCAAAATAAAAGTTTGTGTCTATATTAGGGCTGTCAAAAGATTAATCGCGATTAATCGCATCCAAAATAAAAGTTTGTGTTTATATTAGGGCTGTCAAAAGATTAATCACGATTAATCGCATCCAAAATAAAAGTTTGTGTCTATATTAGGGCTGTCAAAAGATTAATCGCAATTAATCACATCCAAAATAAAAGTTTGTGTTTATATTAGGGCTGTCAAAACATTAATCGCGATTAATCGCATCCAAAATAAAAGTTTGTGTTTATATTAGGGCTGTCAAAAGATTAATCGCGATTAATCACATCCAAAATAAAAGTTTGTGTTTACATAATATATGTGTGTGTACTCTGTTAATTATTATTTATATATAAACACACACAAGCATGTATATATTTAAGAAAAAAATATTTTTATATAAAAAACTTTTATATTTTTATAAATATTATAGATTATATAAATGTATATACATGCACATATTTCTTAAATATATACATGAATGTGTGTGTGTTTATATATAAATAATAATTAACAGAGTACACACACATATATTATGTAAACACAAACTTTTATTTTGGATGCGATTAATCGCGATTAATCTTTTGACAGCCCTAATAAAAACAAGCTTGAATTGGTGCACTAGCTAGTTTTGTCCAAAATGGCAGCTATGGGGTAAAGTGAGCCAAATGCTGTGGGGTAAATTGAGCCTGCGTTTTTAACTTACCTCACCATAAGCCACTGTAGTTGAGTTAAATCTCTGAAGGATAAACTGGTATGATTTGAATGTAATGTT
>NC_137112.1:1303828-1316328 GCF_949357685.1 Gobio gobio | reverse complement strand
ATTCGCAATTGACTTTTCCCCTCAGAATTGTGAGTTAAAGTCACGATTACTGTAAAAATTGCACGCTGTTTTTTTCATACACATTTCTCATTTATTTCTCACGAGAAACTAAAGTCAGAGTTTTTGAGATATAAAATTCTTTAACTTTCTCTTTTCGAATGGCGCAATTAAAAATTCGAGTTCGTACTTCCCTCAGAATTTCAACTTTATAATTCACAATTAATAATTTATCATTTCAACTTATAATAACAACTATATAATTTTCGCAATTCTGAATTTATAACCCTATCTGATAAATAAATTGATTGTGAGATTTGGAATCAAATCTTTTTTCTCAGAATTGTGATGTAAAAAGTTGCAATTACCTTTTTTTTAAAAACTATTTACATCACAATTCTGAGAAAAAGTCAATTAAATTTGCAATTAAAATGGTAACTGTGTATTT
The DNA here is from genome assembly GCF_949357685.1 of Gobio gobio. Classification (NCBI taxonomy): domain Eukaryota; kingdom Metazoa; phylum Chordata; class Actinopteri; order Cypriniformes; family Gobionidae; genus Gobio; species Gobio gobio. Next base: position 1,315,883 of record NC_137112.1, on the reverse strand, counting down.
TAATTTCACTTTTTTCCTCAGACTTTGCAATTCGTTCTTTATAACCTTAACGTTTGTCTTACAATTCTGAGAAAATGTCAAAGTGAGTTTTATATTTGTAATTGCGAAAAATTATTTGCAATTGACTGATTTTCTCAGAATTGTGAGATACAAACTCAAAACTGTGATATTTTATTTTTAATTGCGAATAATAATCTCACAATTTGGATTTTTTTTCCTTTTAAGTTTATCTCGCAATTTGTTGTTATTTCATCGTAACTCCTCGTTTATGTTCTACAATTCTGAGGAAAAATTTGGAATTGAAAAAGTTAATTGCGAGATATAAATTTGGAACTGATATAAAGTTGCAATATAATTTGAGTTTGATATCATATTGTGAGAAATAAAATTGTCGAAACTGTGATATTAAAAATAACAATTACCAATTATAATTGCGACTTTTATATCAGAGTTTCAACTTTATATCTCACAATTCTGACTTTGTAACCTTAAAGTTTCTTCTTCTCGTAATGAGTTTGTCTCACAATTCTGAGGAAAGAAAAGTCAATTGTGAGCTATAAATGTGTAATTGCGATTTCTCGTCTCAGAGCTGTGATATAAAAGGTCTCCACTACGCTTTGTTCTATAGTTCACAGGTGAGGCGAGTCCTTTAACAACACGTGGCCGCTTCAGACCTGAAGGAAACGCACAAACACTCGGATGTAGTGCTCATGTCATCGGTTAAAGGCAAACGATTCCCGATAAAAGCAGAAAGTGTCTATCCTAGCAGTTAAAAACACGCACGCCCAGAGAGTTCAAGTAATCACAGACCAATCCAAACAAAGCAGAAGAGCTTCAAATAAAAAACCTCAACCGGTCACCAGTCATACAAAGATAAAAAACCAAAGCATTACATCTCCAGTCATGCTCCTCTGATACACACCCCCAGCCAACCGGATCACATCTGACCAACCGGATCACATCTGACCAACCGGATCACATCTGACCAACCGGATCACATCTGACCAACCGGATCACATCTGACCAACCGGATCACATCTGACCACATCTGACCAACCGGATCACATCTGACCAACCGGATCACATCTGACCGACCGGATCACATCTGACCAACCGGATCACATCTGACCAACCGGATCACATCTGACCGACCGGATCACATCTGACCAACCGGATCACATCTGACCAACCGGATCACATCTGACCACATCTGACCAACCGGATCACATCTGACCAACCGGATCACATCTGACCAACCGGATCACATCTGACCAACCAGATCACATCTGACCAACCGGATCACATCTGACCACATCTGACCAACCGGATCACATCTGACCAACCAGATCACATCTGACCAACCGGATCACATCTGACCACATCTGACCAACCGGATCACATCTGACCAACCGGATCACATCTGACCAACCAGATCACATCTGACCGACCAGATCACATCTGACCACATCTGACCAACCGGATCACATCTGACCACATCTGACCAACCGGATCACATCTGACCACATCTGACCAACCGGATCACATCTGACCAACCGGATCACATCTGACCAACCGGATCACATCTGACCAACCGGATCACATCTGACCACATCTGACCAACCGGATCACATCTGACCACATCTGACCAACCGGATCACATCTGACCAACCGGATCACATCTGACCAACCAGATCACATCTGACCGACCAGATCACATCTGACCAACCAGATCACATCTGACCAACCGGATCACATCTGACCAACCGGATCACATCTGACCAACCGGATCACATCTGACCAACCGGATCACATCTGACCAACCGGATCACATCTGACTGACCGGATCACATCTGACCACATCTGACCAACCGGATCACATCTGACCAACCAGATCACATCTGACCGACCAGATCACATCTGACCACATCTGACCAACCGGATCACATCTGACCACATCTGACCAACCGGATCACATCTGACCACATCTGACCAACCGGATCACATCTGACCAACCGGATCACATCTGACCAACCGGATCACATCTGACCACATCTGACCAACCGGATCACATCTGACCAACCGGATCACATCTGACCAACCGGATCACATCTGACCAACCAGATCACATCTGACCGACCAGATCACATCTGACCAACCGGATCACATCTGACCAACCGGATCACATCTGACCAACCGGATCACATCTGACCAACCGGATCACATCTGACCGACCGGATCACATCTGACCAACCGGATCACAGATGTGATCACATCTGACCAACCGGATCACATCTGACCAACCGGATCACATCTGACTGACCGGATCACATCTGACTGACCGGATCACATCTGACCACATCTGACCAACCGGATCACATCTGACTGACCGGATCACATCTGACTGACCGGATCACATCTGACTGACCGGATCACATCTGACCACATCTGACTGACCAGATCACATCTGACCAACCGGATCACATCTGACTGACCGGATCACATCTGACCACATCTGACTGACCAGATCACATCTGACCAACCGGATCACATCTGACTGACCGGATCACATCTGACTGACCAGATCACATCTGACCGACCGGATCACATCTGACTGACCGGATCACATCTGACTGACCGGATCACATCTGACCAACCGGATCACATCTGACTGACCGGATCACATCTGACCGACCGGATCACATCTGACTGACCGGATCACATCTGACTGACCGGATCACATCTGACTGACCAGATCACATCTGACCGACCGGATCACATCTGACCGACCGGATCACATCTGACTGACCGGATCACATCTGACTGACCGGATCACATCTGACTGACCGGATCACATCTGACTGACCAGATCACATCTGACCGACCGGATCACATCTGACTGACCGGATCACATCTGACTGACCAGATCACATCTGACCGGATCACATCTGACCGACCGGATCACATCTGACTGACCGGATCACATCTGACTGACCGGATCACATCTGACTGACCAGATCACATCTGACTGACCGGATCACATCTGACCGGATCATCACTTATTCATTTGGCATTACAGGCAAAAATTGGAAAAAATAAATAAACATCACAGATTCCAGACAAAAATAGACTTTGAATCATTGTACTCTGAGTACAGCTTGTCAAAAACTGCAACACATTCAAACTATTATAAGACTTTTCCGCATAATCACAACAAATATTCAGAAACGGGAGGAAGTCTAGCGGTCGAGATCTGAGCGGAGATTCCCCGACGGTCCGCTCGTACAAATCAAAACATCCAGAAACAGAGGTCCAGGTTTACGCGTGGAAATATTCATATTAGTAATTCAACGTTGCGCTTATGATCTCAAGACGGATTTCACCACAAAATCAAAGAGCATAACGAGCATACACACAATATCAGAGGAAAACGGCCTCTTCTTTTGTTTTTGAGGTGAAATGAGTTCTCGAGTTTTACTCGGACATTAGAAACGTCGAGTCGTTTCATGGTATATTATGTACAAATTGAATAAATTAAAGTGTGTCAGACGAGAGGATCATATTCTAGTCTGAGTGTGTGTGTGTGTGTGTGTGTGTGTGTGTGTGTGATACGCTATAGTTTGGGCGAGTTTAAAACACCGGCGAGGTTTGTGTCCCTCGTCGGGGAGGAACGGACTGAGTGAAGCAAAAGGCACGTCGTTTAAAAAGGAGAGAAATGAGAGAGAGACACGCTCAGGTCAGGAGAGAGAGAATGAAGACTACACTACAGAAGTGAGGGAACTCAAGCGCTCGTCCGCTTCCCCTCCAGCACCAGGCCCGCCCGGATCAGCCCTCGCTCAGGCTGCGAGTTCGTGGAAGCGCTTTAGGTCGGAGGTCATACGAAGACCTTGGCGAGGGCGTCGGCTCCCGCGCTGCCGATGTAGCATTTGCTGGGGTGAAACGCCACGTCGTGGATCGACTCGTCGAACTTCTTCCTGTGAGCCGTGAACTCCTGGATGCACGTCTTGCTCTCCATGTTCCACAGACGCACTGAGCAGTCATGACCTGAGACAGATTAAACACACAACTATCAGCAGGATGAGCTCGGGCTGATCAACACACACACACACACACACACACACACACACACACACACACACACACACACACACACACACACACACACACACACACACACACACACACACACACACACACACACACACACACACACACACACACACACACACACACACACACACACACACACACACACAACCATCAGCAGGATGTCCTCAGACTGATGAACACACACACACACACACACACACACAAAATGAACACTAGGAGTTGGGAAGCGGTGAGAAAATGTCCGGTAGCCTACGCGGTAACTTTAGCAGTAATAATAATATTAATTTAGTTTTGTTTAACGGTTCCCGAACGTGACTAAATCATCCATTAACACATGTGATGTGTTCACTCACGAGCTGTATCTGAGTCAGTATGATCATCAATGAATAAAAAGATTTAAAAAAAATGTATATTGTAAGAGTTATTATTACTCATATTGATTTCGTTAATAACTTGACAGCACTTCAATGTGTATTCTTACAAGTTAAAGAACAATGTTTGTGGGACAAGTGAAGAGAATTTTACTAGACAGATTAAAACATCAATAACAAAAACTAGGGGATCAACAAAATGCAAGAATGATTCTGCATTAATTTAGTGTAAGTGGCGATCGATAGTGGATAATAATATATAGCCTAATGTTATTTATAATAAACTGACGGTAATGTTGCGCTGTTGACGCTCGCGCAGCCTCTTGAGGAGAAATCACAACAAATGAGCGCCGCTATAACGCATCTCACAGCATCAGTGTGTGTGTGTTAGTGAATGATTCAGTGTTTGAATGAATCGTTTGTATCAAAGATTCAATGACCTATTCATAAACGACTGCCTCATTCTTAAATGACTCAGCCGTTTGAACGAATCGATTCAATGACTCACTCATTAAAACGGTCCTGCCGCCAGCCACTGGTGCTTTACTTTCATGTTTAAACATTCTTTACAACTTTTCTTATTTGTATACTCAAAAATATTTAAAACAATCTCATAATTTTTTTAAAAATGCAGTTGTAATTTTTCAGTGTAAATTATTTAATATGATTGGTAACAGCCCTACAGTGTCTTATTATATTTATAGATCAAATTTAAGAATATAAACTGAAAGCTGAAGCATAGCCTGTATTTAATAAGATTATGGAAAAAATGCCCTTAGATACGCAGTATCAAAGATACGCAGATTTAAATATGTCAAAGCTGATTGAACACTGTTGAGAATATTTCTTCAGAATAAATTATATCTACAACACACACACAAAACAATCCGGACAAGCACATGAACAGGCTTAATGTCGAGGAGAAAAAGAAAAGTGGCTGGTGGTAAAAAAAGTTCATTTCAGGCCCTGCACGTAATCCATCATGTCGCAATAAAGACGTAACTTTACACGATGTTCTAAAGGCAAGTTTTGTGCACATCACTAAATGACATATACATTATGTCATAACATCTCGTTATTATGATATGGGAAAAATATTATTTATGTGGCAGCAATGCGTCACCGTAAAAGAATACCAAAGATGGTGTTTACATGATTTTGATCTCGTTATTACGACATCATCTCGTTATTACGACATAACATCGCGTTATTACGACATAACATCTCGTTATTACGACATAACATCTCGTTATTACGACATAACATCTCGTTATTACGACATAACATCGCGTTATTACGACATAAAATCTTGTTATTACGACATAACATCGTGTTATTACGACATAAAATCTTGTTATTACTACATAACATCGCGTTATTACGACATAACATCTTGTTACTACAACATAACATCGTTTTTACGACATAACATCTCGTTATTACGACATAACATCTCGTTATTACGACATAACATCGCGTTATTACGACATAAAATCTTGTTATTACGACATAACATCGTGTTATTACGACATAAAATCTTGTTATTACTACATAACATTCCGTTATTACGACATAAAATCACGTTTTTTACGACAACATTATTAGACTTTTTATTAGACATAACATCTTGTTATTACGACATAACATCGTTATTACGACATTACATCTTGTTATTACATCTCGTTATTACGACATTACATCTTGTTATTACGACATAACATCGCGTTATTACGACATTACATTGCGTTATTACAACATAACATCACGTTTTTTACGACAACCTATTTATTAGACATAACATCTTGTTATTACGACATAACATCTTGATATTATGACAACTTCGTTATTACGATATAACATCTCGTTATTACGAAATAACATCTCGTTATATCGACATAACATCTCGTTATTACGACATAACATTGTTATTACGACATAACATCGTATTAAGAAATAACATTGCATTATTACTACATAACTTCGCGTTATTACGACAACATCGCGTTACTACGACATAACATTGCGTTATTACGACATAACATTGCGTTATTACGACATAACATCTTATTACGACATAACATCATTATTACTACATAACATCTCGTTATTACGACATAACATCTTGTTATTACGACATAACATCTCGTTATTACGACATAACATCTCGTTATTACGACATAACATCATTATTACTACATAACATCTTGTTATTACGACATAACATCTTGTTATTACGACATAACATCTCGTTATTACGACATAACATCTCGTTATTACGACATAACATCTCGTTATTACGACATAACATCTCGTTATTACGACATAACATCATTATTACGATGTAACATCTTGTTATGACGACATAACATCTTGTTATTACGACATATTTCGTCATTACGACATAATGGAGAGGGAAAAATAATATGTATGTTATATTATGTATGTGGCAGCAATGCGTCAGCGTAAAAGAACCCCACAGATGGCGTTTACATGGTTGTGCTCCGCAGGCGAGTGTGAACTTACTGCCGGACATCAGATAGAGTCCGTTGGGGTCCACTGCGAGACTGGTGACCGCGTCCAGATGAGCGACCATCGAGTGAATACACTTGCCTGAGGACAAACACCAACATAAGAATACAGATCATCAGAATAATAATAATAATACTAATAATGGGCTCTGCGGTGTTACCGGTGTTATTGTCGAAGAAGCGGATGTGCCGGTCCTCCTGCGCCGTTACGGTGATGGGCAGCGTCGGGTGGCTGAGCACTTTGTTGATCTGACACGGCGCATCTGAAGAACAGGCCAGAGAGGATCATGGGACGTTAGCTAAATTATCTTAACTTTTAACATCTTAACATAAATGTAAAACTGCCCCATAAAAGTTAAGATAATTTGTATGTCATGTACCAATAACAGGAATTAATAGATTAAAAGGCAGAGTTTCAGGTTTTTCAGCATCAATGTTTCTGTTGTCCTTGAATGTGAACACACTGTCAGATCATGTAATGTGTGTGTCACGTGTGTGTCACGCGTGTAACGGTTACCGGGTTTTCCGGCCGTCTGCGACTCGAGCTCCAGGAGCATCTGCCGGGTCTCCATGTTGAAGATGCCGGTCCGGCCGTTACTGAAGGCCGTGACCATGTGAGCCGGGTCACTGCACACCAGATCCACAGACGACGGGACGCCCAGCTCTGGAATCATAAATACAGCATCTAACCACTGTAAAATACACTCACCTAAAGGATTATCAGGAACACACACTAATACTGTGTTTGACCCCCTTTGGCCTTCAGAACTGCCTTAATTCTACGTGGCATTGACTCAACAAGCTGCTGAAAGCATTCTTTAGAAATGTTGGCCATATTGATAGGAGAGCATCTTGCAGTTGATGGAGATTTGTGGGATGCACATCCAGGGCACGAAGCTCCCGTTCCACCACATCCCAAAGATGCTCTATTGAGTTGAGATCTGGAGACTGTGGCGGCCATTTTAGTCCAGTGAACTCATTGTCATGTTCAAGAAACCAGTTTGAAATGATTGGAGCTTTGTGACGGTGCATTATCCTGCTGGAAGTAGCCATCAGAGGATGGGGACATGGTGGTCCTAAAGGGATGGACATGGGCAGAAACAATGCTCAGGTAGGCCGTGGCATTTAAACCATGCCCAATTGGCACTAAGGGGCCTAAAGTGTGCCAAGAAAACATCCCCCACACCATTACACCACCACCACCAGCCTGCACAGTGGGAACAAGGCATGATGGATCCATGTTCTCATTCTGTTTACGCCAAATTCTGACTCTACCATCTGAATGTCTCAACAGAAATCCAGACTCATCAGACCAGGCAACATTTTCCCAGTCTTCAACTGTCCAATTTTGGTGCAAATTGTCGCCTCTTTTTCCTCTTTGTAGTGGAGATGAGTGGTACCCGGTGGGGTCTTCTGCTGTTGTAGCCCATCCGCCTCAAGGTTGTGTGTGTTGTGGCTTCACAAATGCTTTGCTGCAGACCTCGGTTGTAACGAGTGGTTATTTCAGTCAAAGTTGCTCTTCTATCAGCTTGAATCAGTCGGCCCATGACCTCTGACCTCTAGCATCAACAAGGCATTTTCTCCCACAGGACTGCCGCATACTGGATGCTTTTCCCTTTTCACACCATTCTTTGTAAACTCTAGAAATGGTTGTGTGTGAAAATCCCAGTAACTGAGCAGATTGTGAAATACTCAGACCGGCCCGTCTGGCACCAATAACCATGCCACGCTCAAAATTGCTTAAATCCCCTTTCTTTCCCATTCCGACATTCAGTGTGGAGTTCAGGAGATTGACCAGGACCACACCCCTAAATGCATTGAAGCAACTGCCATGTGATTGGTTGATTAGATAATTGCATCAATGAGAAATTGAACAGGTGTTCCTAATAATCCTTTAGGTGAGTGTATGTGTTTCAAAGACCATGCATTCATAAAATAACATAAATAATAATTGTTTTTATAAACTGGCATGTGGTAAATCATTGTTTGATTATTTAAGACTTTTATGATGTTATTTTGGGGTCCATTTAAATGTGGATATTTAATCAGCATCATTAACAACAGTAATAAAACAAACAAAAAGGACGAATTATTCATCAAATAAAATAAGAATAAAAATAAATATATATTTTTTGTAAACTGGCATGTGGCAATTCATTTTTTAATGATTTAAGACTTTTATTATGTTATTATGGTCAGTTTCAATGATGATCTGACCACAATCATAATAATGAAAAAAAAATCTATCTATCTATCTATCTATCTATCTATCTATCTATCTATCTATCTATCTATCTATCTATCTGTCTCTCTGTCTCTCTGTCTCTCTGTCTCTCTGTCTATCTGTCTATCTGTCTATCTATCTATCTGTCTCTCTGTCTATCTGTCTATCTGTCTCTCTGTCTATCTATCTATCTGTCTCTCTGTCTATCTATCTATCTGTCTCTCTATCTATCTGTCTCTCTGTCTATCTGTCTATCTGTCTCTCTGTCTATCTATCTATCTATCTGTCTATCTGTCTCTCTGTCTATCTGTCTCTCTGTCTATCTGTCTCTCTGTCTATCTGTCTATCTGTCTCTCTGTCTATCTGTCTCTCTGTCTCTCTGTCTCTCTGTCTATCTGTCTATCTGTCTCTCTGTCTATCTATCTATCTATCTGTCTCTCTGTCTATCTGTCTATCTGTCTCTCTGTCTATCTGTCTCTCTGTCTCTCTGTCTCTCTGTCTATCTGTCTCTCTGTCTCTCTGTCTCTCTGTCTATCTGTCTCTCTGTCTATCTGTCTCTCTGTCTATCTGTCTCTCTGTCTATCTGTCTCTCTGTCTATCTGTCTCTCTGTCTATCTGTCTATCTGTCTCTCTGTCTATCTATCTATCTATCTGTCTATCTGTCTATCTGTCTCTCTGTCTATCTGTCTATCTGTCTCTCTGTCTATCTGTCTCTCTGTCTATCTGTCTCTCTGTCTATCTGTCTCTCTGTCTATCTGTCTCTCTGTCTATCTGTCTATCTGTCTCTCTGTCTATCTGTCTATCTGTCTCTCTGTCTATCTATCTGTCTATCTGTCTCTCTGTCTATCTGTCTCTCTGTCTATCTGTCTCTCTGTCTATCTGTCTCTCTGTCTATCTGTCTCTCTGTCTATCTGTCTCTCTGTCTCTCTGTCTATCCATCCATCCATCTGACTATATATAATATTTTTGTAAACTGATGTTGCATTATCCTTTAATTCTTTAAGACTTTGTTATTTTGCTGTTTATCAATCCTGATATCATCAAACCATCATTAATGAGAAATGATAAAGATCATCCATTCATCTAATAAAAAATATAATAAACAAATACGATTTCTATTTTTGGTATACGAGTGCTGAAAATCATTCTTTGAGACTTTTATTCTGGCGTCAGTTTCAATGTTAATATCATCAAACAATGAAAAAAAGATAATTCATAAACTATTATAAAATATAACAAAACATGACCCTGGAGCACAACCATCATAAGGGTCAATAATCTCTCACTGGTGTGTGGTTTATTAGGACGATATTTGAGAATCTGAGGGAGGAAAAACATCTGAATATTGAGGAAATCTCCTCTAAAGTTGTGCAGATGAAGTCCTCAGCAGTGCGTATCATTACTAATAATACATTTATCATACGAGAATATCTTCATGAATAGTGGCCACCGCATATATAACTTTAACAAGATTCACTGGTTTAAAACACTGTAATTAGTTATATCAACATTTACTTAACCATTAATTCGCTAATAAACATCGAAGTAAACAACTCTATGGATATGAATGATTTATTATCAGTTTGAGTAGTTCTGTGTAAATGCAGAGATACACATCAGCAGATATTTCATAACCTAGAACAACTAAAACATTAATAATTCTGATTTAACTTAACATACCATTTGAGAAATGCAATAAAATACGATGTTTTCCAATATTCTAGAGAATATTATTCAGTTATTTAACATTATTCTTCACTCTTTAACCCATTAAACAGTTTATAAATCTACTAAAACTGTAGTTTAAAATGAAGTATTACATTTCTGTCTTTAATTTTCTCCATTTGAAAACATTACACATTCTACATTTATTTTGCTTATTGTTAACATTAGTGTTGCTGCTGATGCTTTTTATAAATAACATTATTTTTGTAACATGAAGATTCAAATGAACATGAAAGAATACTAATTTTCAACACTTTATGACTGAAAGGAGGAAAACCCAAAGTGAAGTGTGGACTTGCTTCACTCAGTCATGAGGAAATGCCAAATGAATGTGAGCATGCGGTCAAAATATAAAAAGTGCACTTTTGTTATGTTTTGCTCTTTCAGACCCGCTAATTATTGGTGTATAAATAAGATTTGTTTTGTTTTCTATGCAAGTAGGGAGTGATTGTTATAAATAAAATGGTTTGTTCAGTTCAATGGTGTTATAATCGTGTCAAAAACAGAAGAATAACAGTAAATAAATATCGGTTCTGTATATCGGTTATCGGCACATAAAAACAAAAATTATCGGTATCGATATCGGTTCTGTATATCGGTTATCGGCACATAAAAACAAAAATTATCGGTATCGATATCGGTTCTGTATATCGGTTATTGGCACATAAAAACTAAAATTATCGGTATCTATATCGGTTCTGTATATCGGTTATCGGCACATAAAAACTAAAATTATCTGTATCGATATCGGTTCTGTATATCGGTTATCGGCACATAAAAACAAAAATTATCGGTATCGATATCGGTTCTGTATATCGGTTATCGGCACATAAAAACTAAAATTATCGGTAGCGATATCGGTTCTGTATATCAGTTATCGGGCACATAAAAACTAAAATTATCGGTATCGATATCGGTTCTAAAAAATCAATATCGGTGGATCACTATTCATGAAACATGATCTTAATATCCTAATGATTTCTGGCATAAAAGAAAACTGTATAATTTTGACCCGTATTGTGTGTGTGTGTGTGTGTGTGTGTCACCTTTGTTCTCGTTGAAGATGGCGATGGCGGGGTCGATGTCCGCTGAACTCCACA
>NC_137112.1:1286328-1301328 GCF_949357685.1 Gobio gobio | reverse complement strand
GTGTGTGAGTGTGTGTGAGAGTGAGAGAGAGTGAGTGTGAGTGAGAGAGTGTGTGAGAGAGAGTGAGTGTGAGTGAGAGAGTGTGAGAGAGTGAGTGTGTGAGTGAGAGAGTGTGTGAGAGTGAGTGTGTGTGAGAGAGAGTGAGTGTGTGTGAGAGAGAGTGAGTGTGAGTGAGAGAGTGTGAGAGAGTGAGTGTGTGAGTGAGAGAGTGTGTGAGAGAGAGTGAGTGTGAGTGAGAGTGTGAGTGAGAGAGTGAGTGTGTGAGTGAGAGTGTGTGAGAGAGTGTGAGAGAGTGAGTGTGTGTGAGAGTGAGTGTGTGTGAGAGTGAGTGTGTGTGAGAGTGTGTGCGAGTGTGAGAGTGCGAGAGAGTGAGTGTGTGTGAGAGTGAGTGAGTGTGTGTGAGAGTGAGTGTGTGTGAGAGTGTGTGCGAGTGTGAGTGTGTGTGAGAGTGCGAGAGAGTGAGTGTGTGTGAGAGTGAGTGTGTGTGAGAGTGTGAGAGAGTGAGTGTGTGTGAGAGTGTGAGTGTGAGTGAGAGAGTGAGTGTGTGAGAGTGAGTGTGTGCGAGTGTGAGTGTGTGTGAGAGTGTGAGAGAGTGAGTGTGTGTGAGAGTGTGAGTGTGAGTGAGAGAGTGAGTGTGTGTGTGAGAGTGAGTGTGTGCGAGTGTGAGTGTGTGTGTGAGAGTGTGAGAGAGTGTGTGTAAGTCTGTGAGAGTGAGTGTGTGTGAGAGTGAGTGTGTGTGAGAGTGAGTGTGTGTGAGAGTGTGTGCGAGTGTGAGTGTGTGTGAGAGTGCGAGAGAGTGAGTGTGTGAGTGTGTATGAGTGTGTGTGAGAGTGTGAGAGAGTGAGTGTGTGTGAGAGTGTGAGTGAGAGAATGAGTGTGTGAGAGTGAGTGTGTGCGAGTGTGAGTGTGTGTGAGAGTGTGAGAGAGTGAGTGTGTGTGAGAGTGAGTGTGTGTGAGAGTGAGTGTGTGTGAGAGTGAGTGTGTGTGAGAGTGTGTGCGAGTGTGAGTGTGTGTGAGAGTGCGAGAGAGTGAGTGTGTGAGTGTGTATGAGTGTGTGTGAGAGTGTGAGAGAGTGAGTGTGTGTGAGAGTGTGAGAGTGTGAGTGAGAGAATGAGTGTGTGAGAGTGAGTGTGTGCGAGTGTGAGTGTGAGAGTGTGAGAGAGTGAGTGTGTGTGAGAGTGAGTGTGTGTGAGAGTGAGTGTGTGTGAGAGTGTGTGTGAGAGTGTGTGCGAGTGTGAGTGTGTGTGAGAGTGCGAGAGAGTGAGTGTGTGAGAGAGTGAGTGTGTGTGACCCGGCGTGATGACTCAGATTGTTCGAATATTACAATTAAATAATACTTAATTCGATATGTCATCCTCAATAAACCCGTCTCCAGCGTGTTCCCCCGGTCCTTTGAATATTCTGATCTATTATGACCTCCGAGCTGTAAAGCTGCCAGAATAATAATAATAATAATAATAATAATAATAATAATAATTCGCTGTTTGTTGATTGGCCAGAGGAGAACTGCCCCCCCCGACTGAGCCTGGTTTCTCCAAGGTTTATTTTCCTCCATTCTGCTCCTGATGGGGTTTGGGTTTCTGCCACTGTTGCCTCTGGCTTGGCTCAGTTGGGGACACTACATGTTCAACTAAACATCGAAATAAATCTAATTAATAAACTAAATTAACCATTTAAACTAAATTACTGATCTAATTATTGATCTAAAGCCCACACTGTCACTGTATGATAATTGAAATTAACTGATGACATCAGCGTTTTCTCCAGAATGGCTCTACAGCTGAATAAAATTATGCTGCATTATTTTGCTGTTTAACACTGTGAAGCTGCTCTGAAACAATCTGCATTGTTAAAAGCGCTATATAAATAAAGTTGACCTGACTTGAGTTGTGAGAGTGAGCGTGTGAGAGTGTGAATGAGAGTGTGTGAGAGTGAGTGTGTGTGTGTGAGTGTGAGAGTGTGTGTGTGTGTGTGAGAGTGTGTGTGAGTGTGAGAGTGTGGGTGTGTGTGTGTGAGAGTGTGTGTGTGAGAGTGTGAGTGTGTGGGTGTGTGTGTGTGTGAGAGTATGTGAGAGAGTGTGAGAGAGTGAGTGAGCGTCTGAGAGTGTGAGAGAGTGAGTGTGAGTGTGTGTGTGAGTGAGTGTGTGTGTGTGAGTGAGAGTGAGTGTGAGTGAGTGTGTGTGTGTGAGAGTATGTGAGAGAGTGTGAGAGAGTGAGTGAGCGTCTGAGAGTGTGAGAGAGTGAGTGTGAGTGTGTGTGTGAGTGAGTGTGTGTGAGTGAGAGTGAGTGTGAGTGTGTGTGAGTGAGTGTGTGTGTGAGAGTGAGTGTGTGTGTGTGTGTGTGTGTGTGTGAGAGTGTGTGTGTGTGTGTGTGTGTGTTTGAGTGTGTGTGTGTGTGTGTGAGTGAGAGTGTGTGTGTGTGTGTGTGTGTGTGTGAGAGTGTGTGTGTGTGTGTGTGTGTGAGTGTGTGAGAGTGAGTGTGAGTGTGTGTGTGTGTGAGAGTGTGAGTGAGTGAGAGTGTGAGTGTGAGTGAGTGAGAGTGTGTGTGTGTGTGTGTGTGTGTGTGTGTGTGTGTGAGAGTGTGAGTGTGAGTGAGTGAGTGTGAGTGAGAGAGTGTGTGAGTGTGTGAGTGAGAGTGTGAGTTATACTCACGTCATAGGACAGGTTCTCTGCCTCATTGGCCACTGTGAGTCCGGCTAGTTCTCCGAGGCCCAGTTCGCTCTCCAGAGCCTCGTCCGTCCCCATGATGAAGGACTTCCCGGAGGAGGGCGGGAACGTCAGGGCCTCCACTGCAACACACACACACACACACACACACACACACACACGCACACACACACACACACACGCACACGCACACGTGCACACACACACACACACACACACGCACACGCACATGCGCACACACACACACACACACACACACACACACACATGAGCTGTCTGCAGAGGTGGGGTCATAAAGGGGATGGTGTTGGTGGCAGGAATACCCTCGTCTGTGCGGCCCAGCTGATGCTCGTTGAGGCGGGGTAAGCTGGGCCGGGCCGGCGGGGCCACGGGCGGCTGAATGGACGACAGGTCCTCGGCGTCCCGCAGGTTAGCCAACATGTCCTGCAGTTTACAGCGGTTCGGCCCTACACACACACACACACACACACACACACACACACACACACACACACACACACACACACACACACACAGGAGAACATCAAGCAGAGGAAACACCAGAGAGAGAAAAGAGTGAAAACTCAGGAGGTAAAGCGAGCGGCGTCTGTACTTTCTCACAATGGAAGCAGGAGAAGAGGGTGGAGCCTGATGGATACACACACCCACTTGGGCGGAGCTAACAAGCCACACCCCCTCTCAGAGCACCAGCATAAAATGCAAAGAGAGCAACGAAAGAGAGCGGTATCAGAAACAGAAGGAGAAATGAAACGGTGGAGATGCAGCGGATACGGAAAGAACAGGGGATGGTGAACAGAGGAGCGGAGAAGCGGAGGAGTGGACGAGCGGAGGAGTGGAGAATCGGAGGAGTGGAGGAGCGGAGGAGTGGAGAAGCGGAGGAGTGGAGAAGCGGAGGAGTGGAGGAGCGGAGAAGCGGAGGAGTGGAGAAGCGGAGGAGCGGAGGAGTGGAGGAGCGGAGGAGTGGAGGAGCGGAGGAGTGGAGAAGCGGAGGAGTGGAGGAGCGGAGGAGTGGAGGAGCGGACGATCGGAGGAGTGGAGGAGTTGAGGAGCGGAGGAGTGGAGAATCGGAGGAGTGGAGGAGCGGAGGAGTGGAGAAGCGGAGGAGTGGAGGAGCGGAGGAGTGGAGGAAAGGAGGAGTGGACGATCGGAGGAGTGGAGAATCGGAGGAATGGACGAGCGGAGGAGTGGAGGAGTGGAGGAGTGGAGGAGCGGAGGAGTGGAGGAGCGGAGGAGTGGAGGAGCGGAGGAGCGGAGGAGTGGAGAAGCGGAGGAGTGGAGGAGCGGAGGAGTGGAGGAGCGGACGATCGGAGGAGTGGAGGAGTTGAGGAGCGGAGGAGTGGAGAATCGGAGGAGTGGAGGAGCGGAGGAGTGGAGAAGCGGAGGAGTGGAGAAGCGGAGGAGTGGAGGAGCGGAGGAGTGGAGGAAAGGAGGAGTGGACGATCGGAGGAGTGGAGAATCGGAGGAATGGACGAGCGGAGGAGTGGAGGAGTGGAGGAGCGGAGGAGTGGAGGAGTAGAGGAGCGGAGGAGTGGAGGAGCGGAGGAGTAGAGGAGTGGAGGAGTAGAGGAGCGGAGGAGTGGAGGAGCGGAGGAGTAGAGGAGCGGAAGAGTTGAGGAGTGGAGGAGTTGAGGAGCGGAGGAGTGGAGGAGTGGAGAAGCGGAGGAGTGGAGGAGTGGACGATCGGAGGAGTGGAGAATCGGAGGAATGGACGAGCGGAGGAGTGGAGGAGCGGAGGAGCGGAGGAGTGGAGGAGCGGAGGAGTAGAGGAGCGGAGGAGTTGAGGAGTGGAGGAGTTGAGGAGCGGAGGAGTAGAGGAGCGGAGGAGTTGAGGAGTGGAGGAGCGGAGGAGTAGAGGAGCGGAGGAGTTGAGGAGTGGAGGAGCGGAGGAGCGGAGGAGTGGAGAAGCGGAGGAGTGGAGAAGCGGAGGAGTGGAGGAGTGGACGATCGGAGGAGTGGAGAATCGGAGGAATGGACGAGCGGAGGAGTGGTGGAGCGGAGGAGTGGAGAAGCGGAGGAGTGGAGGAGTGGAGGAGCGGAGGAGTTGAGGAGTGGAGGAGTTGAGGAGCGGAGGAGTGGAGGAGCAGAGGAGTGGAGGAGCGGAGGAGTTGAGGAGCGGAGGAGTTGAGGAGCGGAGGAGTGGAGGAACGGAGGAGTGGAGGAGCGGAGGAGTGGAGGAACGGAGGAGTGGAGGAGTGGAGGAGCGGAGAAGTGGAGGAGCGGAGAAGTGGAGGAGTAGAGGAGCGGAGGAGTGGAGGAGCGGAGGAGTGGAGAATCGGAGGAGTGGACGAGCGGAGGAGCGGAGGAGTTGAGGAGCGGAGGAGTGGAGGAGTAGAGGAGCGGAGGAGTGGAGGAGCGGAGGAGTAGAGGAGCGGAGGAGTGGACGAGCGGAGGAGTGGAGAAGCGGAGGAGTGGAGAATCGGAGGAGTGGACGAGCGGAGGAGTTGAGGAGCGGAGGAGTGGAGGAACGGAGGAGTGGAGGAGCGGAGGAGTTGAGGAGCGGAGGAGTGGATGAGCGGAGGAGTGGATGAGCGGAGGAGTGGATGAGCGGAGGAGTGGAGAAGCGGAGGAGTGGAGAATCGGAGGAGTGGACGAGCGGAGGAGTGGAGGAGCGGAGGAGTGGAGGAGCGGAGGAGTTGAGGAGTGGAGGAGTAGAGGAGTGGAGGAGTAGAGGAGTGGAGGAACGGAGGAGCGGAGGAGTAGAGGAGTGGAGGAGCGGAGGAGTGGAGGAGCGGAGGAGTGGATGACAGGATGAACACACGGGATGGACTGAAGAGAGAGAGAGAGAGAGAGAGAGAGAGAGAGAGTGAGAGAGAGAGAGAGCGAGAGGAGAGAGAGAGAGAGAGCGAGAGAGTGTGTGTGTGTGTGTGTGAGAGCTGGCGCGGAGCGGATGAGTAGAGGAGCGGAGGAGTGGAGGAGTAGAGGAGTGGAGGAGTAGAGGAGTGGATGAGTAGAGGAGTGGATGAGTAGAGGAGTAGAGGAGCGGAGGAGTAGAGGATTTATCACATTTGCATAAAGAAAATGAAGCCCATCCATCCGTCCATCCATCATCCATCCTTTCCATCCACTCATCCATCCTTTCCGTCTATCCACCCATCCATCCATCCATCCACCTATCCAACCATCCTATCTATCTGTCTATCTAATCAATCCACTCATCCATCCAATCCATCCATCCACCCATCCATCCTATCCATCCACCCACCCATCCCACCCATCTATCCATTCATCCACCCATCCATCCATCCACCTATCCAATCCATCCATCCACCCATCCATCCTATCCATCCACCCACCCATCCCACCCATCTATCCATTCATCCACCCATCCATCCATCCACCTACCCAATCCATCCATCCATCCATCTATCTAATCCATCTGTCTGTTCATCCATCTAATACATCCATCAATCCACTCATCCATCCACCCATCCATCCACTCATCCATCCCCCCATCCAATCCATCCACTCATCCATCCCCCCATCCACCTTTCCAATCCATCCCCCCATCCACCTATCCAATCCATCCACCCACTCATTCATCCACCTATCCAATCCATCCACTGATCCACCTCACCTATCCAATCCATCCACTCATTCATCACCTATCCAATCCATCCACTCATTCATCCACCTATCCAATCCATCCACTCATTCATCACCTATCCAATCCATCCACTCATTCATCCACCTATCCAATCCATCCACTCATTCATCACCTATCCAATCCATCCACTCATTCATCCACCTATCCAATCCATCCACTCATTCATCACCTATCCAATCCATCCACTCATTCATCCACCTATCCAATCCATCCACTCATCCATCCCCCCATCCACCTCACCTATCCAATCCATCCACTCATCCATCCACCCATCCATCCCCCCATCCACCTCACCTATCCAATCCATCCACTCATCCATCCACCCATCCATCCCCCCATCCACCTCACCTATCCAATCCATCCACCCATCCATCCCCCCATCCACCTCACCTATCCAATCCATCCACTCATCCATCCACCCATCCAATCCATCCACTCATTCATCCACCTATCCAATCCATCCACTCATTCATCACCTATCCAATCCATCCACTCATTCATCCACCTATCCAATCCATCCACTCATCCATCCCCCCATCCACCTCACCTATCCAATCCATCCACTC
The DNA here is from genome assembly GCF_949357685.1 of Gobio gobio. Lineage (NCBI taxonomy): Eukaryota > Metazoa > Chordata > Actinopteri > Cypriniformes > Gobionidae > Gobio > Gobio gobio. Next base: position 1,294,472 of record NC_137112.1, on the reverse strand, counting down.
ATCCATCCACCCATCCATCCCCCCATCCACCTCACCTATCCAATCCATCCACTCATCCATCCACCCATCCATCCCCCCATCCACCTCACCTATCCAATCCATCCACCCATCCATCCCCCCATCCACCTCACCTATCCAATCCATCCACTCATCCATCCACCCATCCATCCCCCCATCCATCCACCTATCCAATCCATCCACTCATTCATCCACCTATCCAATCCATCCACTCATCCATCCCCCCATCCACCTCACCTATCCAATCCATCCACTCATCCATCCACCCATCCATCCCCCCATCCACCTCACCTATCCAATCCATCCACTCATCCATCCACCCATCCATCCCCCCATCCACCTCACCTATCCAATCCATCCACCCATCCATCCCCCCATCCACCTCACCTATCCAATCCATCCACTCATCCATCCACCCATCCACCTATCCAATCCATCCACCCATCCATCCCCCCCATCCACCTCACCTATCCAATCCATCCACTCATCCATCCACCCATCCATCCCCCCATCCACCTCACCTATCCAATCCATCCACTCATCCATCCACCCATCCATCCCCCCATCCACCTCACCTATCCAATCCATCCACCCATCCATCCCCCCATCCACCTCACCTATCCAATCCATCCACTCATCCATCCACCCATCCACCTATCCAATCCATCCACTCATCCATCCACCCATCCAATCCATCCACTCATTCATCCACCTATCCAATCCATCCACTCATTCATCACCTATCCAATCCATCCACTCATTCATCCACCTATCCAATCCATCCACTCATTCATCCACCTATCCAATCCATCCACTCATCCATCCCCCCATCCACCTCACCTATCCAATCCATCCACTCATCCATCCACCCATCCACCTCACCTATCCAATCCATCCACTCATTCATCACCTATCCAATCCATCCACCCATCCATCCCCCCATCCACCTCACCTATCCAATCCATCCACTCATCCATCCACCTATCCAATCCATCCACTCATTCATCACCTATCCAATCCATCCACTCATTCATCCACCTATCCAATCCATCCACTCATTCATCACCTATCCAATCCATCCACCCATCCATCCCCCCATCCACCTCACCTATCCAATCCATCCACTCATCCATCCACCTATCCAATCCATCCACTCATTCATCCACCTATCCAATCCATCCACTCATCCATCCCCCCATCCACCTCACCTATCCAATCCATCCACTCATCCATCCACCCATCCACCTATCCAATCCATCCACTCATTCATCCACCTATCCAATCCATCCACTCATCCATCCACCCATCCACCTATCCAATCCATCCACTCATTCATCCACCTATCCAATCCATCCACTCATCCATCCACCCATCCACCTATCCAATCCATCCACTCATTCATCCACCTATCCAATCCATCCACTCATTCATCCACCCATCCACCTATCCATCCTATCTATCTGTCCATCCCTCTATCTAATCCATCCATCATCCACATGCAGAAACATGCTAGCAATGTTCTGAGAATTTGGGGTTAAATAGTTTTGATTGTCATGAAATAACACAAACGTTAACACACTGAAAACATGATCTCTGTAACTCAGAAATGACTGGTAATGAACTAGAGGAGTTCAGTTTGATGACAAACTTTGATGTTGGCTTGACAAAGCCGGGTCTGAAAGTGTGATTTTTTTTATCAAAAGCTTGAAGTTGAATATTTTACTAAAGAAGTCAATAAAATGTTAACATTGTTATGTTTCAGCAAAGTTTGAACATGGTTTAGTATGTTGCAGGCATGTTTCTAGCATGAATCGGCACATTGCTAACATGTTTCTTGCATGTATAATCGCTGTAATATGTGAGCTGTGCAGGTTTTGTGAGATTGAAGAGTGACATCGGTTGAGCACTAGAAGAAGAAGCAGCAGTAATGGAGGAAAGAGACGGAGCGGAGGGATCCTGGCCCACTTACTCTTCACCCCCTTCTTGCCCTTGCGCTCCTTCTTGTACTGTTCCTTGAGTTTAGAGATCAGACCCTCATCCACGTCCCAGGACTCAGACGAGGGGCTCTGCTCTTCCTTCTCTACACCGAGGAGGAGGAGGAGGAGGAGGAGGAGGAGGAGGAGGAACACACTGTTATAATCAGTGCTGGGGAAAGTTACTTTGAAAAGTAATGCATTACAATATTGCGTTACTCCCTTAAAAAGTTACTAATTGAGTTATTTAGTTACTTTGAAAAGTAATGCATTACAATATTGCGTTACTCCCTTAAAAAGTAACTAATTGAGTTACTTAGTTACTTTTTAAGAAAAGTAATGCATTACAATATTGCGTTACTCCCTTTAAAAGTTACTAATTGAGTTACTTAGTTACTTTTTAAGAAAAGTAATGCATTACAATATTGCGTTACTCCCTTAAAAAGTAACTAATTGAGTTACTTAGTTACTATTTAAGAAAAGTAATGCGTTACAATATTGCATTACTCCCTTAAAAAGTAACTAATTGAGTTACTTAGTTACTTTGTAAGAAAAGTAATGCATTACAATATTGCGTTACTCTCTTAAAAAGTTACTAATTGAGTTACTTAGTTACTTTGTAAGAAAAGTAATGCATTACAATATTGCGTTACTCCCTTAAAAAGTTACTAATTGAGTTACTTAGTTACTTTGAAAAGTAATGCATTACAATATTGCGTTACTCTCTTAAAAAGTTACTAATTGAGTTATTTAGTTACTTTGAAAAGTAATGCATTACAATATTGCGTTACTCCCTTAAAAAGTTACTAATTGAGTTATTTAGTTACTTTGAAAAGTAATGCATTACAACATTGCGTTACTCCCTTAAAAAGTTACTAATTGAGTTACTTAGTTACTTTTTAAGAAAAGTAATGCATTACAATATTGCGTTACTCCCTTAAAAAGTAACTAATTGAGTTACTTAGTTACTTTTTAAGAAAAGTAATGCATTACAATATTGCGTTACTCCCTTTAAAAGTTACTAATTGAGTTACTTAGTTACTTTTTAAGAAAAGTAATGCATTACAATATTGCGTTACTCCCTTAAAAAGTAACTAATTGAGTTACTTAGTTACTATTTAAGAAAAGTAATGCGTTACAATATTGCGTTACTCCCTTAAAAAGTAACTAATTGAGTTACTTAGTTACTTTGTAAGAAAAGTAATGCATTACAATATTGCGTTACTCCCTTAAAAAGTTACTAATTGAGTTACTTAGTTACTTTGAAAAGTAATGCATTACAATATTGCGTTACTCCCTTAAAAAGTAACTAATTGAGTTACTTAGTTACTTTTTAAGAAAAGTAATGCGTTACAATATTGCGTTACTCCCTTAAAAAGTAACTAATTGAGTTACTTAGTTACTTTTTAAGAAAAGTAATGCGCTACAATATTGCGTTACTCCCTTAAAAAGTAACTAATTGAGTTACTTAGTTACTTTTTAAGAAAAGTAATGCGTTACAATATTGCGTTACTCCCTTAAAAAGTAACTAATTGAGTTACTTAGTTACTTTTTAAGAAAAGTAATGCGTTACAATATTGCGTTACTCCCTTAAAAAGTAACTAATTGAGTTACTTAGTTACTTTTTAAGAAAAGTAATGCATTACAATATTGCGTTACTCCCTTAAAAAGTAACTAATTGAGTTACTTAGTTACTTTTTAAGAAAAGTAATGCGTTACAATATTGCGTTACTCCCTTTAAAAGTAACTAATTGAGTTACTTAGTTACTTTTTAAGAAAAGTAATGCGTTACGTTACTTTTGCGTTACTTTTTCTCACCTGGGCTGGGCTTGTTTTGTTTATAACAAAAAAGTTATATTTTTTATATATCCAAATCTCAACACGAACGTCTGAGAGGTTTTGAGCTACAAACCTGTGTGTGTTTATGATGTTAAAATAACACGATCAATAACTCAAGCCGCGTTTAGAGCTTCTGTAGAGACTAATGCGGAAAACAGGCCATTATACTGGCAGAAATATGTGCTTAAGTGCTTGTAGTGTATCATCATGTGACCCTCTCAGAATATAGTGCTGAAGTCATCAGCTAGTCATCAGCTAGCTCTGGAAGTCTGCCTCGATCGATCTGCAGGGCATGTGAACTCGATTTTGTGGATAAAAATCAGCCCAATTCTCTTCAGAGACTCAACAGGGATGGGATCAGGAGGGCGGGGAGTGTGTGTGTGTGTGTGTGGAGGAACACACAAGGAGACAGTAAATCAAACACACCCTTCTGATATCAGCTAAGATCCCCAGTGATGCTGGAAAACAGCACATCAGCCCTGGATGAACCATCAGATCCCGCTGGAAACCCTAGAGTCCTCCACACACTGTTTTGTGGGAATCTAAATTAACGTTTTAATCGCAATTACCATACGTTTATTCCATAGTGGAAACAAGCGTCCATTTTAAGAGACTAAGAGACGCTGTTCAGCCAATCACGACCAGAGGCGGGCATTAACTACAGTGAGTGAGGGAGGGGCTAAGAGACGCTGCTCAGCCAATCAGGACCAGAGGCGGGCATTAACTACAGTGAGTGAGGGAGGGGCTAAGAGACGCTGCTCAGCCAATCAGGACCAGAGGCGGGCATTAACTACAGTGAGTGAGGGCGGGGCTAAGAGACGCTACTCAGCCAATCACTACCAGAGGCGGGCATTAACTACAGTGAGTGAGGGCGGGGCTAAGAGACGCTACTCAGCCAATCACTACCAGAGGCGGGCATTAACTACAGTGAGTGAGGGCGGGGCTAAGAGACGCTGTTCAGCCAATCACGACCAGAGGCGGGCATTAACTACAGTGAGTGAGGGCGGGGCTAAGAGACGCTGCTCAGCCAATCAGGACCAGAGGCGAGCATTAACTACAGTGAGTGAGGGCGGGGCTAAGAGACGCTGTTCAGCCAATCACGACCAGAGGCGGGCATTAACTACAGTGAGTGAGGGCGGGGCTAAGAGACGCTGCTCAGCCAATCAGGACCAGAGGCGGGCATTAACTACAGTGAGTGAGGGCGGGGCTAAGAGACGCTGCTCAGCCAATCACGACCAGAGGCGGGCATTAACTACAGTGAGTGAGGGCGGGGCTAAGAGACGCTGCTCAGCCAATCAGGACCAGAGGCGGGCATTAACTACAGTGAGTGAGGGCGGGGCTAAGAGACGCTGCTCAGCCAATCACGACCAGAGGCGGGCATTAACTACAGTGAGTGAGGGCGGGGCTAAGAGACGCTGCTCAGCCAATCACGACCAGAGGCGGGCATTAACTACAGTGAGTGAGGGCGGGGCTAAGAGACGCTGCTCAGCCAATCACGACCAGAGGCGGGCATTAACTACAGTGAGTGAGGGCGGGGCTAAGAGACACGGTTCAGCCAATCAGGACCAGAGGCGGGCATTAACTACAGTGAGTGAGGGCGGGGCTAAGAGACGCTGTTCAGCCAATCACGACCAGAGGCGGGCATTAACTACAGTGAGTGAGGGCGGGGCTAAGAGACGCTGCTCAGCCAATCAGGACCAGAGGCGGGCATTAACTACAGTGAGTGAGGGCGGGGCTAAGAGACGCTGTTCAGCCAATCACGACCAGAGGCGGGCATTAACTACAGTGAGTGAGGGCGGGGCTAAGAGACGCTGCTCAGCCAATCAGGACCAGAGGCGGGCATTAACTACAGTGAGTGAGGGCGGGGCTAAGAGACGCTGTTCAGCCAATCACGATGATATTTGATATTTGACACTTTGCAGAGCTTTCTCAGCTGTTTGCCACAGATTATATCCCAGAAAGCATAATAAGAGCCCTTTAAAGTAAGAAGCTGTGTCTCTAAATTAAACACGGCCAATGAATATCACGTCACGTTCACGACACAAACTGCAGATTCGGCTTCTTTAATTGAACTGTAGGAATGTAGATATAAAAACATAAATCTAAAGTAAGACTGAAGTGCTGATATATTATTGCACAATCATCCGCTGTGATTATCAATGTTTACACACGACTGGTCAAACGTTCGGGGTCAGTACGAGTTTAGATTTTAAAGAAATGCTTTTATTCAGTGAGGACGCATAAAACTGATCCGTAAAGACATTTATAATGTTACAAAAGAAGAGAGACTGGTGTCTGATCTCCAACTGAAGTGTGTGAGCAGTCCCTCCAGAAAAACGTGATTATGCGATCGCATGATTTAACGCATAATCAGCTAAAGTCTGCATATTTATGCGGGGGCCACATTTTTTCAAATACGCCGAACTTTCACCGCATAAATTGCCTATTTCCGCGTGCAAAATATGCGGGGCTAGCATGATTTCATAATCCCCGCATTTTCGCTGCAAAAAAGTCATTTATATTAGCAGAAGTTGAAAAATGTTTGTTTACTTCACACAAGAGCCGCCATTTCCCCCTGTTGCCATGGGAACGTAATTACCCGACGAAGCATTATAAATCAGCGAGTCGATTCAGCGGTTCAGAGCGTTCGTAGCTGCTTCTGAATGTGTGTGTGAGGAGCTGCTTCTGAATGTGTGTGTGTGGAGCTGCTTCTGAATGTGTGTGTGTGTGGAGCTGCTTCTGAATGTGTGTGTGTGTGGAGCTGCTTCTGAATGTGTGTGTGTGGAGCTGCTTCTGAATGTGTGTGTGTGTGGAGCTGCTTCTGAATGTGTGTGTGTGTGGAGCTGCTTCTGAATGTGTGTGTGGAGCTGCTTCTGAATGTGTGTGTGTGGAGCTGCTTCTGAATGTGTGTGTGGAGCTGCTTCTGAATGTGTGTGTGGAGCTGCTTCTGAATGTGTGTGTGAGGAGCTGCTTCTGAATGTGTGTGTGTGGAGCTGCTTCTGAATGTGTGTGTGTGTGGAGCTGCTTCTGAATGTGTGTGTGTGTGGAGCTGCTTCTGAATGTGTGTGTGTGGAGCTGCTTCTGAATGTGTGTGTGTGTGGAGCTGCTTCTGAATGTGTGTGTGTGTGGAGCTGCTTCTGAATGTGTGTGTGGAGCTGCTTCTGAATGTGTGTGTGTGTGGAGCTGCTTCTGAATGTGTGTGTGTGGAGCTGCTTCTGAATGTGTGTGTGTGGAGCTGCTTCTGAATGTGTGTGTGTGTGGAGCTGCTTCTGAATGTGTGTGTGTGGAGCTGCTTCTGAATGTGTGTGTGTGGAGCTGCTTCTGAATGTGTGTGTGTGGAGCTGCTTCTGAATGTGTGTGTGTGGAGCTGCTTCTGAATGTGTGTGTGTGGAGCTGCTTCTGAATGTGTGTGTGTGGAGCTGCTTCTGAATGTGTGTGAGGAGCTGCTTCTGAATGTGTGTGTGAGGAGCTGCTTCTGAATGTGTGTGTGTGGAGCTGCTTCTGAATGTGTGTGTGGAGCTGCATCTGAATGTGTGTGTGTGTGGAGCTGCTTCTGAATGTGTGTGTGTGGAGCTGCTTCTGAATGTGTGTGTGGAGCTGCATCTGAATGTGTGTGTGTGGAGCTGCTTCTGAATGTGTGTGTGTGGAGCTGCTTCTGAATGTGTGTGTGGAGCTGCTTCTGAATGTGTGTGTGTGGAGCTGCTTCTGAATGTGTGCGTGTGGAGCTGCTTCTGAATGTGTGTGAGGAGCTGCTTCTGAATGTGTGCGTGTGGAGCTGCTTCTGAATGTGTGTGTGGAGCTGCTTCTGAATGTGTGCGTGTGGAGCTGCTTCTGAATGTGTGTGTGTGGAGCTGCTTCTGAATGTGTGTGTGGAGCTGCTTCTGAATGTGTGTGTGTGGAGCTGCTTCTGAATGTGTGTGTGTGGAGCTGCTTCTGAATGTGTGTGAGGAGCTGCTTCTGAATGTGTGCGTGTGGAGCTGCTTCTGAATGTGTGTGTGTGGAGCTGCTTCTGAATGTGTGTGTGTGGAGCTGCTTCTGAATGTGTGTGTGGAGCTGCTTCTGAATGTGTGTGTGTGGAGCTGCTTCTGAATGTGTGTGTGTGGAGCTGCTTCTGAATGTGTGTGAGGAGCTGCTTCTGAATGTGTGCGTGTGGAGCTGCTTCTGAATGTGTGTGTGTGGAGCTGCTTCTGAATGTGTGTGTGTGGAGCTGCTTCTGAATGTGTGTGTGGAGCTGCTTCTGAATGTGTGTGTGTGGAGCTGCTTCTGAATGTGTGTGTGTGGAGCTGCTTCTGAATGTGTGTGTGGAGCTGCTTC
>NC_137112.1:1271328-1281328 GCF_949357685.1 Gobio gobio | reverse complement strand
GCTTCTGAATGTGTGTGTGGAGCTGCTTCTGAATGTGTGTGTGTGTGGAGCTGCATCTGAATGTGTGTGTGGAGCTGCTTCTGAATGTGTGTGTGGAGCTGCTTCTGAATGTGTGTGTGTGGAGCTGCTTCTGAATGTGTGTGTGAGGAGCTGCTTCTGAATGTGTGTGTGAGGAGCTGCTTCTGAATGTGTGTGTGAGGAGCTGCTTCTGAATGTGTCTGTGGAGCTGCTTCTGAATGTGTGTGTGGAGCTGCTTCTGAATGTGTGTGTGAGGAGCTGCTTCTGAATGTGTGTGTGAGGAGCTGCTTCTGAATGTGTGTGTGGAGCTGCTTCTGAATGTGTGTGTGGAGCTGCATCTGAATGTGTGTGTGGAGCTGCTTCTGAATGTGTGTGTGAGGAGCTGCTTCTGAATGTGTCTGTGGAGCTGCTTCTGAATGTGTGTGTGTGGAGCCGCTTCTGAATGTGTGTGTGTGGAGCCGCTTCTGAATGTGTGTGTGTGTGGAGCTGCTTCTGAATGTGTGTGTGTGGAGCTGCTTCTGAATGTGTGTGTGTGGAGCTGCTTCTGAATGTGTGTGTGGAGCCGCTTCTGAATGTGTGTGTGGAGCTGCTTCTGAATGTGTGTGTGGAGCTGCTTCTGAATGTGTGTGTGTGGAGCTGCATCTGAATGTGTGTGTGGAGCTGCTTCTGAATGTGTGTGTGTGGAGCTGCTTCTGAATGTGTGTGTGTGGAGCTGCTTCTGAATGTGTGTGTGTGGAGCTGCTTCTGAATGTGTGTGTGTGGAGCTGCTTCTGAATGTGTGTGTGTGGAGCTGCTTCTGAATGTGTGTGTGTGGAGCTGCTTCTGAATGTGTGTGTGTGGAGCTGCTTCTGAATGTGTGTGTGGAGCCGCTTCTGAATGTGTGCGTGTGGAGCTGCTTCTGAATGTGTGTGTGTGGAGCTGCTTCTGAATGTGTGTGTGTGGAGCTGCTTCTGAATGTGTGTGTGTGGAGCTGCTTCTGAATGTGTGTGTGTGGAGCTGCTTCTGAATGTGTGTGTGGAGCCGCTTCTGAATGTGTGTGTGGAGCTGCTTCTGAATGTGTGTGTGTGTGGAGCTGCTTCTGAATGTGTGTGAGGAGCCGCTTCTGAATGTGTGTGTGAGGAGCTGCTTCTGAATGTGTGTGTGGAGCTGCTTCTGAATGTGTGTGTGGAGCTGCTTCTGAATGTGTGTGTGTGGAGCTGCTTCTGAATGTGTGTGTGTGTGGAGCTGCTTCTGAATGTGTGTGTGGAGCTGCTTCTGAATGTGTGTGTGGAGCTGCATCTGAATGTGTGTGTGTGGAGCTGCTTCTGAATGTGTGTGTGGAGCTGCTTCTGAATGTGTGTGTGTGGAGCTGCTTCTGAATGTGTGTGTGGAGCTGCTTCTGAATGTGTGTGAGGAGCTGCTTCTGAATGTGTGCGTGTGGAGCTGCTTCTGAATGTGTGTGTGTGGAGCTGCTTCTGAATGTGTGTGTGTGGAGCTGCTTCTGAATGTGTGTGTGTGGAGCTGCTTCTGAATGTGTGTGTGTGTGGAGCTGCTTCTGAATGTGTGTGTGGAGCTGCTTCTGAATGTGTGTGTGGAGCTGCATCTGAATGTGTGTGAGGAGCTGCTTCTGAATGTGTGCGTGTGGAGCTGCTTCTGAATGTGTGTGTGTGGAGCTGCTTCTGAATGTGTGTGTGGAGCTGCTTCTGAATGTGTGTGTGGAGCTGCTTCTGAATGTGTGTGTGTGGAGCTGCTTCTGAATGTGTGTGTGTGTGGAGCTGCTTCTGAATGTGTGTGTGTGGAGCTGCTTCTGAATGTGTGTGTGTGGAGCTGCTTCTGAATGTGTGTGTGTGGAGCTGCTTCTGAATGTGTGTGTGTGGAGCTGCTTCTGAATGTGTGTGTGTGGAGCTGCTTCTGAATGTGTGTGAGGAGCTGCTTCTGAATGTGTGTGTGAGGAGCTGCATCTGAATGTGTGTGTGTGTGGAGCTGCTTCTGAATGTGTGTGTGTGGAGCTGCTTCTGAATGTGTGTGTGGAGCTGCATCTGAATGTGTGTGTGTGGAGCTGCTTCTGAATGTGTGTGTGTGGAGCTGCTTCTGAATGTGTGTGTGGAGCTGCTTCTGAATGTGTGTGTGTGGAGCTGCTTCTGAATGTGTGTGAGGAGCTGCTTCTGAATGTGTGCGTGTGGAGCTGCTTCTGAATGTGTGTGTGGAGCTGCTTCTGAATGTGTGTGTGTGGAGCTGCTTCTGAATGTGTGTGTGTGGAGCTGCTTCTGAATGTGTGTGTGTGGAGCTGCTTCTGAATGTGTGTGTGTGGAGCTGCTTCTGAATGTGTGTGTGTAGAGCTGCTTCTGAATGTGTGTGTGTGTGGAGCTGCTTCTGAATGTGTGTGTGGAGCTGCTTCTGAATGTGTGTGTGGAGCTGCATCTGAATGTGTGTGTGTGGAGCTGCTTCTGAATGTGTGTGTGTGGAGCTGCTTCTGAATGTGTGTGTGGAGCTGCTTCTGAATGTGTGTGTGGAGCTGCTTCTGAATGTGTGTGTGGAGCTGCATCTGAATGTGTGTGTGTGGAGCTGCTTCTGAATGTGTGTGTGTGTGGAGCTGCTTCTGAATGTGTGTGTGGAGCTGCTTCTGAATGTGTGTGTGGAGCTGCATCTGAATGTGTGTGTGTGGAGCTGCTTCTGAATGTGTGTGTGTGGAGCTGCTTCTGAATGTGTGTGTGGAGCTGCTTCTGAATGTGTGTGTGTGGAGCTGCTTCTGAATGTGTGTGTGGAGCTGCATCTGAATGTGTGTGTGTGGAGCTGCTTCTGAATGTGTGTGTGGAGCTGCTTCTGAATGTGTGTGTGAGGAGCTGCTTCTGAATGTGTGTGTGTGAAGCAGCTTCTGAATGTGTGTGTGGAGCTGCTTCTGAATGTGTGTGTGTGGAGCTGCTTCTGAATGTGTGTGTGTGGAGCTGCTTCTGAATGTGTGTGTGTGGAGCTGCTTCTGAATGTGTGTGTGTGGAGCTGCTTCTGAATGTGTGTGTGGAGCTGCTTCTGAATGTGTGTGTGGAGCTGCTTCTGAATGTGTGTGTGGAGCTGCATCTGAATGTGTGTGTGGAGCTGCTTCTGAATGTGTGTGTGGAGCTGCATCTGAATGTGTGTGTGGAGCTGCTTCTGAATGTGTGTGTGGAGCTGCTTCTGAATGTGTGTGTGTGGAGCTGCTTCTGAATGTGTGTGTGGAGCTGCTTCTGAATGTGTGTGTGGAGCTGCTTCTGAATGTGTGTGTGGAGCTGCTTCTGAATGTGTGTGTGGAGCTGCTTCTGAATGTGTGTGTGGAGCTGCTTCTGAATGTGTGTGTGGAGCTGCTTCTGAATGTGTGTGTGTGGAGCTGCTTCTGAATGTGTGTGTGTGGAGCTGCTTCTGAATGTGTGTGTGTGGAGCTGCTTCTGAATGTGTGTGTGGAGCTGCTTCTGAATGTGTGTGTGGAGCTGCTTCTGAATGTGTGTGTGTGGAGCTGCTTCTGAATGTGTGTGTGTGGAGCTGCTTCTGAATGTGTGTGTGTGAAGCTGCTTCTGAATGTGTGTGTGTGGAGCTGCTTCTGAATGTGTGTGTGGAGCTGCTTCTGAATGTGTGTGTGTGGAGCTGCTTCTGAATGTGTGTGTGTGGAGCTGCTTCTGAATGTGTGTGTGTGGAGCTGCTTCTGAATGTGTGTGTGTGGAGCTGCTTCTGAATGTGTGTGTGTGGAGCTGCTTCTGAATGTGTGTGTGTGGAGCTGCTTCTGAATGTGTGTGTGTGGAGCTGCTTCTGAATGTGTGTGTGGAGCTGCTTCTGAATGTGTGTGTGGAGCTGCTTCTGAATGTGTGTGTGGAGCTGCTTCTGAATGTGTGTGTGTGGAGCTGCTTCTGAATGTGTGTGTGTGGAGCTGCTTCTGAATGTGTGTGTGGAGCTGCTTCTGAATGTGTGTGTGGAGCTGCTTCTGAATGTGTGTGTGTGGAGCTGCTTCTGAATGTGTGTGTGTGGAGCTGCTTCTGAATGTGTGTGTGTGGAGCTGCTTCTGAATGTGTGTGTGTGGAGCTGCTTCTGAATGTGTGTGTGTGGAGCTGCTTCTGAATGTGTGTGTGTGGAGCTGCTTCTGAATGTGTGTGTGTGGAGCTGCTTCTGAATGTGTGTGTGGAGCTGCTTCTGAATGTGTGTGTGTGGAGCTGCTTCTGAATGTGTGTGTGTGGAGCTGCTTCTGAAATGTGTGTGTGAGGAGCTGCTTCTGAATGTGTGTGAGGAGCTGCTTCTGAATGTGTGTGTGGAGCTGCTTCTGAATGTGTGTGTGGAGCTGCTTCTGAATGTGTGTGAGGAGCTGCTTCTGAATGTGTGTGTGGAGCTGCTTCTGAATGTGTGTGTGGAGCTGCTTCTGAATGTGTGTGTGTGGAGCTGCTTCTGAATGTGTGTGTGTGGAGCTGCTTCTGAATGTGTGTGTGGAGCTGCTTCTGAATGTGTGTGTGTGGAGCTGCTTCTGAATGTGTGTGTGTGGAGCTGCTTCTGAATGTGTGTGTGGAGCTGCTTCTGAATGTGTGTGTGTGGAGATGCTTCTGAATGTGTGTGTGTGGAGATGCTTCAGAATGTGTGTGTGAGGAGCTGCTTCTGAATGTGTGTGTGTGGAGCTGCTTCTGAATGTGTGTGTGGAGCTGCTTCTGAATGTGTGTGTGGAGCTGCTTCTGAATGTGTGTGTGTGGAGCTGCTTCTGAATGTGTGTGTGTGGAGCTGCTTCTGAATGTGTGTGTGTGGAGCTGCTTCTGAATGTGTGTGTGGAGCTGCTTCTGAATGTGTGTGTGTGTGGAGCTGCTTCTGAATGTGTGTGTGTGGAGCTGCTTCTGAATGTGTGTGTGTGGAGCTGCTTCTGAATGTGTGTGTGTGGAGCTGCTTCTGAATGTGTGTGTGTGGAGCTGCTTCTGAATGTGTGTGTGGAGCTGCTTCTGAATGTGTGTGTGTGGAGCTGCTTCTGAATGTGTGTGTGTGGAGCTGCTTCTGAATGTGTGTGTGAGGAGCTGCTTCTGAATGTGTGTGTGTGGAGCTGCTTCTGAATGTGTGTGTGTGTGGAGCTGCTTCTGAATGTGTGTGTGGAGCTGCTTCTGAATGTGTGTGTGGAGCTGCTTCTGAATGTGTGTGTGTGGAGCTGCTTCTGAATGTGTGTGTGTGGAGCTGCTTCTGAATGTGTGTGTGAGGAGCTGCTTCTGAATGTGTGTGTGTGGAGCTGCTTCTGAATGTGTGTGTGTGGAGCTGCTTCTGAATGTGTGTGTGTGGAGCTGCTTCTGAATGTGTGTGTGAGGAGCTGCTTCTGAATGTGTGTGTGGAGCTGCTTCTGAATGTGTGTGTGGAGCTGCTTCTGAATGTGTGTGTGGAGCTGCTTCTGAATGTGTGTGTGAGGAGCTGCTTCTGAATGTGTGTGTGGAGCTGCTTCTGAATGTGTGTGTGTGTGGAGCTGCTTCTGAATGTGTGTGTGTGGAGCTGCTTCTGAATGTGTGTGTGTGGAGCTGCTTCTGAATGTGTGTGTGTGGAGCTGCTTCTGAATGTGTGTGTGTGTGGAGCTGCTTCTGAATGTGTGTGTGAGGAGCTGCTTCTGAATGTGTGTGTGTGTGGAGCTGCTTCTGAATGTGTGTGTGGAGCTGCTTCTGAATGTGTGTGTGGAGCTGCTTCTGAATGTGTGTGTGTGTGGAGCTGCTTCTGAATGTGTGTGTGTGGAGCTGCTTCTGAATGTGTGTGTGAGGAGCTGCTTCTGAATGTGTGTGTGTGGAGCTGCTTCTGAATGTGTGTGTGTGGAGCTGCTTCTGAATGTGTGTGTGTGGAGCTGCTTCTGAATGTGTGTGTGAGGAGCTGCTTCTGAATGTGTGTGTGGAGCTGCTTCTGAATGTGTGTGTGGAGCTGCTTCTGAATGTGTGTGTGGAGCTGCTTCTGAATGTGTGTGTGAGGAGCTGCTTCTGAATGTGTGTGTGGAGCTGCTTCTGAATGTGTGTGTGTGTGGAGCTGCTTCTGAATGTGTGTGTGTGGAGCTGCTTCTGAATGTGTGTGTGTGGAGCTGCTTCTGAATGTGTGTGTGTGGAGCTGCTTCTGAATGTGTGTGTGTGTGGAGCTGCTTCTGAATGTGTGTGTGAGGAGCTGCTTCTGAATGTGTGTGTGTGTGGAGCTGCTTCTGAATGTGTGTGTGGAGCTGCTTCTGAATGTGTGTGTGGAGCTGCTTCTGAATGTGTGTGTGTGTGGAGCTGCTTCTGAATGTGTGTGTGTGGAGCTGCTTCTGAATGTGTGTGTTCTTCTCACCCCAGTCGGGTCCAGAGGGTGTTTCGGACGGGCCCTCCATGTCCTCACTATTGGCCAGGAAATCAAAGTCCTTCAGCGCTTCCTCCGTGTCCAAATCATCACTCATGTCTGCTGAGGAAGAGGAAGAGGAGGGAGAGGGAGACACCTTCCTCCTCACCATCTAGAGAGAGCGAGAGAGAGAGAGAGTGTGTGTGTGTGTGAGAGAGTGTGTGTGTCAGGTTCTGCATGTTCTCTGCGAGTGTGTGAACATTGACTCACGGTGGCGAGGTCCACGATGGTCTTGTTCTGTCCTTCGCTATCCTCATCCTCATCTTCATCACTGAACTCCGCCGCTGCTTTCTCGATGAACTTGAAGGCTTCCAGAACCGTGGCTGAGTCCGACATCTCGGGCTTCCTGTGACACGCATGAGAACAACACTGACTTCCTGTCCTCAGTTTCACACCACACACACCATACACACTCCTCATCACATCTAGAGATGACGCACTGTAGAAGTAGAAACTGTGGCCAATAGTAATAATTGTAAAATTATGGATTGAACTTGAAAAGGATAATGGCAGACATCCTGTGTCAATATTAGAAATGAGCAAGTAATGAGGGGAGAGGAATAAATTATATATATATTTATACTTCTATTTAGCTGATTTATCTGATTTATATGAATAAAAATACACCAATTAATTAATATATAATTATATTACATTTATTTTCAGTGCTTTAAATAAAAACATAAAAATAAATATAATTAATATAGACCGATTTACCTTAAAGAAAAATATTTAAATAATCAATTAATAAAAAAATTAAGTTAATATGGGCCAACAATCTTTAGTGATTTAAAAAAATAAATACAAATAGAATTAATGAATATATGCTGATTTATCTTCAATTATTTAAATCAAAATTACTATAATTAATATACGCTGATTTATCTTCAGTAATTTAAATAAAAATACACAAATTAATTAATATATAATTATATTACATTTATTTTCAGTGATTTAAATAAAACAAATATATAATTAATACAGACCAATTTACCTTCAGTAATTTAAAGAAAAATATTTAAATTATCAATTAATAAACTAAATTAAGTTAATATGGGCCAACAATCTTTAGTGATTTAAAAAAATTTATACAAATAAAATTAATGAATATATGCTGATTTTAGGGCTGCTCGATTATGGAAAAAATCATAATCACGATTATTTTGGTCAATATTGAAATCACGATTATGTAACACGATTATTTCACATGACTTTGGGAATGTGTTGTATTTATTAAAAATACACCTTTCAACAATTCAATTGAAATTGTAACATTTGTTGTACTTTTTGAACTATTAAAATAAATAATATAACATATATTCAAATCAAAGTATAAAAGTATTCACGTAAAAATGATAATCACAAATAAATAAGATCAACAATATGGTTCGGCTATGCTTTTCAGGTACGTCTAACATTAGTTTTCAGGTACAGAAATGTCTCAAATGTAAAATAACATTGCATATTTGAGTGCATAAATTAAAGATGAATCCTATTAAACTTACAAAAGCTATTCAATCCGGATCGGATATGCGTCGTCTTTCTCGACTGTATAAAGTTCACTTAAGGCATACACAGACTATGTCTGCTAGGATACTCATCAAGATGGACATGTTGACATACGTTTTGTGTGAGTTTGTCCGTTCAAGAGCAAGACTTGAAAGAGAACTCAGTATTTGCGCGCTGAGAGACGTGTGCGCGCTCTCGGATGAGCGCACAGAGACACATTTTCTCACAGCGCGCGGCTTCTCATTCACGTCTTCTGGCACTAAACCCGGGTGATGACGGGGAAAACGACTGGTCATATTCAAACATACGGCAGCACTCGCATGCATTGAACAAAGTTTACAAAGAGAGAATTATTTGAGAAATATGAAGGAAAAAAAGGACGTTTACACGGCACCCCTGCTCTCGTCAGTTTTTGTTTCTTTATTAGATTGTCATAGGTCACTCTGTTTCATTTTCAAGTGGTTAAACAGATTCGTGGTGTTCCCTTGCGTCACAGCCACTGCCATGTAGCAAATCTTAGCATGTTTCTGCTCGTCGTCTGATTCCTCGAAGCCAAACTGTTCCCAGACAACGGAGTTGGTTTTGCCTTTTTTGCTCACCAAACGCTGCTGTAACTGCCCTCCTTCTGCCATCTTTACTCGCGCAGAGTTTTTAAATTCCAGCGGATGATATGCACACGAGACTCACGACCTGAGAGAGATTTGTGGCTTCGGGAGGGGCGGATGTGCGCGTGCGCGTTTCATTCAGAACGCAAGACAAAATAATCGTTTTTTCTCGATTGTACTATTTTGGTGATCGTTGGGAGGCAAAATCGAAATCGAAATCGAAATTCGATTAATTGCACAGCCCTAGCTGATTTATCTTCAATTATTTAAATCAAAATTCATTTATGAATATATGCTGATTTATGTTCAATGATTTAAATAAACAAGTATTAATTAATATAATTAATCTATGCTGAATTATCTTCAGAAATTTAAATAAAAATGTATTAATTAATATATTAATAAATGTTGATTTATCTTCAATTATTTAAATAAAAATTTATTAATTAATATAATAATATATAGTGATTTATCTTCAATGATTTAAATAAAAAAATAATTAATTAATATATGCTGATTTATCTTAAGTAATTTAAATTAAAATGTATTAATTAATATATGCTGATTTATCTTCAATGATTTAAATAAAAATGTATTAATTAATATATGATGATTTATCTTCAGTAATTTAAATAAAAAAATAATTAATTAATATATGCTGATTTATCTTAAGTAATTTAAATAAAAATTTATTGTTTAATATATGCTGATTTATCTTCAGTAATTTAAATAAAAAAAATCATGAATTAATATATGCTGATTTATTTTCAGTAATTTAAATAAAAATGAATTAATTAATATAATTAATATATGCAGATTTATCTTCAGAAATAAAAAATACTTTTTTTAAAATTAAAATATAATGAATATATGCTGATTTATCTTCAGTAATTTAAATAAAAAATAATTAATTAATATATGCTGATTTATCTTCAATGATTTAAATAAAAATGTATGAATTAATATATGCTGATTTATTTTCAGTAGTTTAAATAAAAATGTATTCATTAATATAATTAATATATGCAGATTTATCTTCAGTAATAAAAATTAATTAATTTTTTTTTTAAATATAATGAATATATGCTGATTCATCTTCAATGATTTAAATAAAAATGGATTAATTAATAAAAAAGTGAATATAGGCAAATGTATCATCATTGATTAAATAAATAAATAAATATAGTGAATATAGAGTGTAATATCTTCAGCGAGATAAATAAACGAGTGTCTAAATGAAGCTGACCCCGCTGACCCCTCTGACCCTGCTGACCCCTCTGACTCCGCTGACCCCTCTGACCCCACTGATCCCGCTGACCCCTCTGACCCCCCTGACCACTCTGACCCCCCGACCCCTCTGACCCCTCTGACCCCGCTGACCCCTCTGACCCCGCTGACCCCTCTGACCCCGCTGACCCCTCTGACCCCACTGATCCCGCTGACCCCTCTGACCCCCCTGACCACTCTGACCCCTCTGACCCCCCTGACCCCTCTGACCCCGCTGACCCCTCTGACCCCGCTGACCCCTCTGACCCCTCTGACCCCGCTGACCCCACTGATCC
>NC_137112.1:1233828-1266328 GCF_949357685.1 Gobio gobio | reverse complement strand
AGAGTATGAGTGTGTGAGTGTATGAGAGTGAGAGTATGAGTGTGAGTGTATGAGTGTGAGAGTATGAGTGTGAGAGTGTGAGTGTATGAGTGTGAGAGTATGAGTGTGAGAGTATGAGTGTGAGTGTGTGAGAGTATGAGTGTGAGAGTATGAGAGTGAGTGTGTGAGAGTATGAGAGTGAGAGTATGAGTGTGAGAGTATGAGAGTGAGAGTATGAGTGTGAGAGTATGAGTGTGAGTGTATGAGTGTGAGTGTATGAGTGTGAGAGTATGAGTGTGAGTGTGTGAGAGTATGAGTGTGAGAGTATGAGAGTATGAGTGTGAGTGTATGAGAGTATGAGTGTGAGAGTATGAGAGTGAGAGTATGAGTGTGAGAGTATGAGTGTGAGAGTATGAGAGTGAGAGTATGAGTGTGAGAGTATGAGTGTGAGTGTATGAGTGTGAGAGTATGAGTGTGAGAGTATGAGTGTGAGAGTATGAGTGTGAGTGTGTGAGAGTATGAGTGTGAGTGTGTGAGTGTATGAGTGTGAGAGTATGAGTATGAGAGTATGAGTGTGAGTGTATGAGAGTATGAGTGTGAGAGTATGAGAGTGAGAGTATGAGTGTGAGAGTATGAGTGTGAGAGTATGAGAGTGAGAGTATGAGAGTGAGAGTATGAGTGTGAGAGTATGAGTGTGAGTGTATGAGTGTGAGAGTATGAGTGTGAGAGTATGAGTGTGAGAGTATGAGTGTGAGTGTGTGAGAGTATGAGTGTGAGTGTGTGAGTGTATGAGTGTGAGAGTATGAGTATGAGAGTATGAGTGTGAGTGTGTGAGAGTATGAGTGTGAGAGTATGAGAGTGAGTGTGTGAGAGTATGAGAGTGAGTGTGAGAGTATGAGTGTGAGAGTATGAGTATGAGTGTGAGAGTATGAGAGTATGAGTGTGAGAGTATGAGTGTGAGAGTATGAGTGTGAGAGTATGAGTGTGAGTGTGTGAGAGTATGAGTGTGAGAGTATGAGAGTGAGTGTGTGAGAGTATGAGAGTGAGTGTGAGAGTATGAGTGTGAGAGTATGAGTATGAGTGTGAGAGTATGAGTGTATGAGTGTGAGAGTATGAGTGTGAGAGTATGAGTGTGAGTGTGTGAGAGTATGAGAGTGAGTGTATGAGTGTGAGTGTGTGAGAGTATGAGTATGAGTGTGAGAGTATGAGAGTATGAGTGTGAGAGTATGAGTGTGAGAGTATGAGTGTGAGAGTATGAGTATGAGTGTGAGAGTATGAGAGTATGAGTGTGAGAGTATGAGTGTGAGAGTATGAGTGTGAGAGTATGAGTGTGTGAGTGTATGAGTGTGAGAGTATGAGTGTGTGAGAGTATGAGTGTGAGAGTATGAGTGTATGAGTGTGAGAGTATGAGTGTGAGAGTATGAGTGTGAGTGTGTGAGAGTATGAGTGTGAGAGTATGAGAGTGAGTGTGTGAGAGTATGAGAGTGAGTGTGAGAGTATGAGTGTGAGAGTATGAGTATGAGTGTGAGAGTATGAGAGTATGAGTGTGAGAGTATGAGTGTGAGAGTATGAGTGTGAGAGTATGAGTGTGAGAGTATGAGTGTGAGAGTATGAGTGTGTGAGAGTATGAGTGTGAGAGTATGAGTGTGTGAGAGTATGAGTGTGAGAGTATGAGTGTGTGAGAGTATGAGTGTGAGAGTATGAGTGTGAGAGTATGAGTGTGTGAGAGTATGAGAGTGAGTGTGTGAGAGTATGAGTGTGAGTGTATGAGTGTGTGAGTGTATGAGAGTGAGTGTGTGAGTGTATGAGTGTGAGTGTGTGAGTGTATGAGTGTGAGTGTGTGAGTGTATGAGAGTGAGTGTGTGAGTGTGAGAGTGTGTGAGAGTATGAGTGTGAGTGTATGAGTGTGAGTGTGTGTGTGTGTGTGAGTGTATGAGTGTGTGAGAGTGAGTGTATGAGAGTGTGTGAGAGTATGAGTGTGAGTGTATGAGAGTGTGTGAGAGTATGAGTGTGAGTGTATGAGAGTGTGTGAGAGTATGAGTGTGAGTGTATGAGTGTGTGGGCCCTATCTTGCACCCAGCACAATTGACTTTGTACACCGACGCATGTGTCATTCCTATTTTGCACCCGCGCAAAGCGCGCTTTTCCCTCCACAGAAGCACGTCGCTAAACTAGTGAATGCACTTGCGCTCCCTGGGCGGTTCAGCGCAAAAAAGGAGGCGTGTTCCGGCGCAAACAATCCCTGGTGCTATTTTGCTGTTCCATTAAACAATTGCGCCACTGACCAGAAAAAACCTAGTCTAAAGTCAGTGGCGCGTTGCGCGTTGTTCATTATGCTATTTTAAGGGCGCATGCTTGACCATAATGTATAGCGTGCACAACGCGCATACACTTTGCTCATGTAATCTACACAGATGCAACAGTTATTTTTGCAAATCATAAATTGTTACACTAAAAAAATATTAACACGTGAGATGACGGAAATCATTGTGGTGTGCCACGAAGATGTGAAAAAATAGGCATAAATCTAGCTTACAAATGATTCAGGCTAATTGTAATAATTAAGGAGACCTGTTTGCCCAATAGTGGCAAGACATATATGAATATAAGGACATCTGACAAAT
This sequence comes from Gobio gobio, assembly GCF_949357685.1. Classification (NCBI taxonomy): domain Eukaryota; kingdom Metazoa; phylum Chordata; class Actinopteri; order Cypriniformes; family Gobionidae; genus Gobio; species Gobio gobio. The sequence goes on along the minus strand of NC_137112.1, from coordinate 1,263,725 downwards.
TGGTTTGTCCGTCAAGAACCAGGGAAAAAAATCGACTGAAAAACTGAAAAAACTGAAAGACTGAAAAAAAAAAGACTGTGAAATCACCTTTACCATAATGTACAACATTACAACTTCACTTCTCTGACTTTCACTGCTCTTACTAGAACATCAGTCTCCTCGGCTGTGAACCGCTCCTGGCGTGCGCCTGGTAAATACGCCATAATAATAGCAATCCTTAATGGAACTTGCGCACCTGCTTTTACAGGGAATGTTGGATGACGCTCGGATTGGTTTATTCACGTTACGCCCAAACCACACCTATGAATAATGAAGCTACTTCAGACCAACCCATTTTAGATTTGCGCCGGGCGCAAGAGCCATTTATCCCGCCGGGAAAATAGCAACAGCGCCGAGACCCGCCCACAAAGTTACTTGCGCTTCACGCTTTGACACTTGCGTTTCAGATCGTTAAAATAGGGCCCAAAATCTCTGACAGCTTTGAACACATTTGAGCTCTCTCTCTCTCTCTGTGAGTGTATGAGAGTGAGTGTGTGAGTGTGAGAGTGTGTGAGTGTATGAGAGTGAGTGTGTGAGTGTGAGTATGAGAGTGTGTGAGAGTGTGAGTGTGTGTGTGTGTGTGTGTGTGAGTGTATGAGTGTGAGTGTATGAGAGTGTATGAGTGTGAGTGTATGAGTGTGTGAGTATGAGAGTGTGTGAGTGTGAGAGTATGAGAATGTGTGAGAGCATGAGTGTGAGTGTATGAGAGTGTGTGAGAGTATGAGAGTGTGTGAGTGTGTGTGAGTTTATGAGTGTGAGTGTATGAGTGTGCGTGTATGAGAGTGAGTGAGTGAGTGTGTATGAGTGTGTGTGTGTGTGTATGAGTGTGTGTGTGTGTGTGTGTGTGTGTGTGTATGAGTGTGTGTGTGTGTGTGTGTGTGTGTGTATGAGTGGTCACTCACTGTCTCAGCAGCTGCCGCCCCTGTTTCCAGCTCAGCTGACTGTTGGGCGGCTCAGGAAGGGCCTCGTTCTCGTTGCCGTCATCTAAAGGTGAAAGGTCACACAGAGAACGACAGATGCGTGTCAATCACAGGATATTTGCAGGAGAGCCACTTCCTGTCTGACCACATTCCACATCCAATGAGGCTGTTCGTTCTCCAGCTCTGAGCACGCGTGTGTGTGTGAGAACTACAGCTCTGAGCACGCGTGTGTGTGTGTGAGAACTACAGCTCTGAGCACGCGTGTGTGTGTGAGAACTACAGCTCTGAGCACGCGTGTGTGTGTGAGAACTACAGCTCTGAGCACGCGTGTGTGTGTGAGAACTACAGCTCTGAGCACGCGTGTGTGTGTGAGAACTACAGCTCTGAGCACGCGTGTGTGTGTGTGAGAACTACAGCTCTGAGCACGCGTGTGTGTGTGAGAACTACAGCTCTGAGCACGCGTGTGTGTGTGAGAACTACAGCTCTGAGCACGCGTGTGTGTGTGAGAACTACAGCTCTGAGCACGCGTGTGTGTGTGAGAACTACAGCTCTGAGCACGCGTGTGTGTGTGTGTGTGTGTGAGAACTACAGCTCTGAGCACGCGTGTGTGTGTGTGTGTGTGAGAACTACAGCTCTGAGCACGCGTGTGTGTGTGAGAACTACAGCTCTGAGCACGCGTGTGTGTGTGTGTGTGAGAACTACAGCTCTGAGCACGCGTGTGTGTGTGTGTGAGAACTACAGCTCTGAGCACGTGTGTGTGTGTGTGTGAGAACTACAGCTCTGAGCACGCGTGTGTGTGAGAACTACAGCTCTGAGCACGCGTGTGTGTGTGTGTGTGAGAACTACAGCTCTGAGCACGTGTGTGTGTGTGTGTGTGTGAGAACTACAGCTCTGAGCACGCGTGTGTGTGTGTGTGAGAACTACAGCTCTGAGCACGTGTGTGTGTGTGAGAACTACAGCTCTGAGCACGTGTGTGTGTGTGAGAACTAGAGCTCTGAGCACGCGTGTGTGTGTGAGAACTACAGCTCTGAGCACGCGTGTGTGTGTGAGAACTAGAGCTCTGAGCACGCGTGTGTGTGTGTGAGAACTACATCTCTGAGCACGCGTGTGTGTGTGTGTGTGAGAACTAGAGCTCTGAGCACGCGTGTGTGTGTGAGAACTACAGCTCTGAGCACGCGTGTGTGTGTGTGAACTACAGCTCTGAGCACGCGTGTGTGTGTGTGTGAGAACTACAGCTCTGAGCACGCGTGTGTGAGAACTACAGCTCTGAGCACGCGTGTGTGTGTGTGTGTGAGAACTACAGCTCTGAGCACGCGTGTGTGTGTGTGTGTGTGAGAACTACAACTCTAAGCACGCGTGTGTGTGTGTGTGTGTGAGAACTACAAATCTGAGCACGCGTGTGTGTGTGTGTGAGAACTACAGCTCTGAGCACGCGTGTGTGTGTGTGTGTGTGTGTGAGAACTACAACTCTGAGCACGCGTGTGTGTGTGTGTGTGTGAGAACTACAACTCTGAGCACGCGTGTGTGTGTGTGTGTGAGAACTACAGCTCTGAGCACGTGTGTGTGTGTGAGAACTACATCTCTGAGCACGCGTGTGTGTGTGTGTGTGAGAACTACAGCTCTAAGCACGCGTGTGTGTGTGTGAGAACTACAGCTCTGAGCACGTGTGTGTGTGTGAGAACTACAGCTCTGAGCACGCGTGTGTGTGTGTGTGTGTGTGTGTGAGAACTACAGCTCTGAGCACGCGTGTGTGTGTGTGTGTGTGTGAGAACTACAACTCTGAGCACGCGTGTGTGTGTGTGTGTGAGAACTACAGCTCTGAGCACGTGTGTGTGTGTGAGAACTACATCTCTGAGCACGCGTGTGTGTGTGTGTGTGTGAGAACTACAGCTCTAAGCACGCGTGTGTGTGTGTGAGAACTACAGCTCTGAGCACGTGTGTGTGTGTGAGAACTACAGCTCTGAGCACGTGTGTGTGTGTGTGAGAACTACAGCTCTGAGCACGTGTGTGTGTGTGAGAACTACAGCTCTGAGCACGTGTGTGTGTGTGTGTGTGTGTGTGAGAACTACAGCTCTGAGCACGCGTGTGTGTGTGAGAACTTCAGCTCTGAGCACGCGTGTGTGTGTGAGAACTACATCTCTGAGCACGCGTGTGTGTGTGTGTGTGAGAACTACAGCTCTAAGCACGCGTGTGTGTGTGTGTGTGAGAACTACAGCTCTGAGCACGCGTGTGTGTGTGTGTGAGAACTACAGCTCTGAGCACCCGTGTGTGTGTGTGTGTGTGAGAACTACAGCTCTGAGCACGCGTGTGTGTGTGTGTGAGAACTACAGCTCTGAGCACGTGTGTGTGTGTGTGTGTGTGTGTGTGTGTGTGTGTGTGAGAACTACAGCTCTGAGCACGCGTGTGTGTGTGAGAACTTCAGCTCTGAGCACGCGTGTGTGTGTGAGAACTACATCTCTGAGCACGCGTGTGTGTGTGTGTGTGTGAGAACTACAGCTCTAAGCACGCGTGTGTGTGTGTGAGAACTACAGCTCTGAGCACGTGTGTGTGTGTGAGAACTACAGCTCTGAGCATGTGTGTGTGTGTGTGAGAACTACAGCTCTGAGCACGTGTGTGTGTGTGAGAACTACAGCTCTGAGCACGCGTGTGTGTGTGTGTGAGAACTACAGCTCTGAGCACCCGTGTGTGTGTGTGTGTGAGAACTTCAGCTCTGAGCACGTGTGTGTGTGTGTGTGTGTGTGTGTGAGAACTACAGCTCTGAGCACGCGTGTGTGTGTGTGAGAACTACAGCTCTGAGCACGTGTGTGTGTGTGTGTGTGTGTGTGTGAGAACTACAGCTCTGAGCACGCGTGTGTGTGTGAGAACTTCAGCTCTGAGCACGCGTGTGTGTGTGAGAACTACAGCTCTGAGCACGCGTGTGTGTGTGAGAACTACAGCTCTGAGCACGCGTGTGTGTGTGAGAACTACAGCTCTGAGCACGCGTGTGTGTGTGTGAGAACTACAGCTCTGAGCACGTGTGTGTGTGTGAGAACTACAGCTCTGAGCACGCGTGTGTGTGTGTGTGAGAACTACAGCTCTGAGCACGCGTGTGTGTGTGTGTGTGAGAACTTCAGCTCTGAGCACGCGTGTGTGTGTGAGAACTACAGCTCTGAGCACGTGTGTGTGTGTGTGTGTGAGAACTACAGCTCTGAGCACGTGTGTGTGTGTGTGTGTGAGAACTACAGCTCTGAGCACGCGTGTGTGTGTGTGTGTGTGAGAACTTCAGCTCTGAGCACGCGTGTGTGTGTGTGTGTGAGAACTTCAGCTCTGAGCACGCGTGTGTGTGTGAGAACTACAGCTCTGAGCACGCGTGTGTGTGTGAGAACTACAGCTCTGAGCACGCGTGTGTGTGTGAGAACTACAGCTCTGAGCACGCGTGTGTGTGTGAGAACTACAGCTCTGAGCACGCGTGTGTGTGTGTGAGAACTTCAGCTCTGAGCACGTGTGTGTGTGTGTGTGAGAACTACAGCTCTGAGCACGCGTGTGTGTGAGAACTACAGCTCTGAGCACGTGTGTGTGTGTGTGTGAGAACTACAGCTCTGAGCACGCGTGTGTGTGTGTGTGTGTGAGAACTACAGCTCTGAGCACGCGTGTGTGTGTGAGAACTACAGCTCTGAGCACGCGTGTGTGTGTGTGTGAGAACTACAGCTCTGAGCACGCGTGTGTGTGTGAGAACTACAGCTCTGAGCACGTGTGTGTGTGTGTGTGTGAGAACTACAGCTCTGAGCACGCGTGTGTGTGTGAGAACTACAGCTCTGAGCACGCGTGTGTGTGTGTGTGTGTGAGAACTACAGCTCTGAGCACGCGTGTGTGTGTGAGAACTACAGCTCTGAGCATGCGTGTGTGTGTGAGCATGCGTGTGTGTGTGAGAACTACAGCTCTGAGCACGCGTGTGTGTGTGTGTGTGAGAACTACAGCTCTGAGCACGTGTGTGTGTGAGAACTACAGCTCTGAGCACGCGTGTGTGTGTGTGTGTGTGAGAACTACAGCTCTGAGCACGCGTGTGTGTGTGAGAACTACAGCTCTGAGCACGCGTGTGTGTGTGAGAACTACAGCTCTGAGCATGCGTGTGTGTGTGTGTGTGTGTGAGAACTACAGCTCTGAGCACGTGTGTGTGTGAGAACTACAGCTCTGAGCACGCGTGTGTGTGTGTGTGTGTGAGAACTACAGCTCTGAGCATGCGTGTGTGTGTGTGTGTGAGAACTACAGCTCTGAGCATGCGTGTGTGTGTGTGTGTGAGAACTACAGCTCTGAGCACGTGTGTGTGTGAGAACTACAGCTCTGAGCACGCGTGTGTGTGTGTGTGTGTGAGAACTACAGCTCTGAGCACGCGTGTGTGTGTGAGAACTACAGCTCTGAGCACGCGTGTGTGTGTGTGTGAGAACTACAGCTCTGAGCACGTGTGTGTGTGTGTGTGAGAACTACAGCTCTGAGCACGCGTGTGTGTGTGAGAACTACAGCTCTGAGCACGCGTGTGTGTGTGTGTGTGTGAGAACTACAGCTCTGAGCACGCGTGTGTGTGTGAGAACTACAGCTCTGAGCATGCGTGTGTGTGTGAGCATGCGTGTGTGTGTGAGAACTACAGCTCTGAGCACGCGTGTGTGTGTGAGAACTACAGCTCTGAGCATGCGTGTGTGTGTGTGTGTGAGAACTACAGCTCTGAGCACGTGTGTGTGTGTGTGAGAACTACAGCTCTGAGCACGCGTGTGTGTGTGTGTGAGAACTACAGCTCTGAGCACGCGTGTGTGTGTGTGTGTGTGTGAGAACTACAGCTCTGAGCACGCGTGTGTGTGTGAGAACTACAGCTCTGAGCACGCGTGTGTGTGAGAACTACAGCTCTGAGCACGCGTGTATGTGTGTGTGAGAACTACAGCTCTGAGCACGCGTGTGTGTGTATGTGAGAACTACAGCTCTGAGCACGCGTGTCTGTGTGTGTGAGAACTACAGCTCTGAGCACGTGTGTGTGTGTGTGTGTGTGAGAACTACAGCTCTGAGCACGCGTGTCTGTGTGTGTGAGAACTACAGCTCTGAGCACGTGCGTGTGTGTGTGTGAGAACTACAGCTCTGAGCACGCGTGTGTGAGCGAGAACAGGTCAGGTATGATCAATACATGTTTTTTCATTTCTGATTTTCAAGTCAGTTTTGCAGTCAGATATAACTGGTCTCACACTGGTCTCACACTGGTCTGACACTGGTCTGACACTGGTCTGACACTGGTCTGACACTGGTCTGACACTGGTCTGACACTGGTCTGACACTGGTCTGACACCGGTCTCACACCGGTCTCACACTGGTCTGACACTGGTCTCACACTGGTCTCACACTGGTCTGACACCGGTCTGACACTGGTCTGACACCGGTCTCACACTGGTCTGACACTGGTCTCACACCGGTCTCACACTGGTCTGACACTGGTCTGACACTGGTCTGACACCGGTCTCACACCGGTCTGACACTGGTCTCACACTGGTCTGACACTGGTCTCACACTGGTCTCACACTGGTCTCACACCGGTCTCACACTGGTCTGACACTGGTCTGACACTGGTCTGACACCGGTCTCACACTGGTCTGACACTGGTCTCACACTGGTCTGACACTGGTCTCACACTGGTCTGACACTGGTCTCACACTGGTCTGACACTGGTCTGACACTGGTCTGACACTGGTCTGACACCGGTCTCACACCGGTCTCACACCGGTCTCACACTGGTCTCACACTGGTCTCACACTGGTCTGACACTGGTCTCACACCGGTCTCACACCGGTCTCACACCGGTCTCACACTGGTCTCACACCGGTCTCACACCGGTCTCACACCGGTCTCACACTGGTCTCACACCGGTCTCACACCGGTCTCACACTGGTCTCACACCGGTCTCACACCGGTCTCACACCGGTCTGACACTGGTCTGACACTGGTCTGACACTGGTCTCACACTGGTCTCACACTGGTCTGACACCGGTCTCACACCGGTCTCACACTGGTCTGACACTGGTCTCACACCGGTCTCACACTGGTCTCACACTGGTCTCACACCGGTCTCACACCGGTCTCACACCGGTCTCACACCGGTCTGACACTGGTCTGACACTGGTCTGACACTGGTCTCACACTGGTCTCACACTGGTCTGACACTGGTCTCACACTGGTCTCACACTGGTCTCACACCGGTCTGACACTGGTCTCACACCGGTCTCACACCGGTCTGACACTGGTCTCACACCGGTCTCACACTGGTCTCACACCGGTCTCACACCGGTCTCACACTGGTCTCACACCGGTCTCACACCGGTCTCACACCGGTCTCACACCGGTCTCACACCGGTCTCACACTGGTCTCACACTGGTCTCACACTGGTCTCACACCGGTCTCACACCGGTCTCACACCGGTCTCACACCGGTCTCACACCGGTCTGACACCGGTCTGACACTGGTCTCACACCGGTCTCACACCGGTCTCACACCGGTCTCACACCGGTCTCACACTGGTCTCACACCGGTCTCACACTGGTCTCACACTGGTCTGACACTGGTCTCACACCGGTCTCACACCGGTCTGACACCGGTCTCACACCGGTCTGACACCGGTCTGACACCGGTCTCACACTGGTCTCACACCGGTCTCACACCGGTCTCACACTGGTCTCACACCGGTCTCACACCGGTCTCACACTGGTCTCACACCGGTCTCACACCGGTCTGACACTGGTCTGACACTGGTCTGACACTGGTCTCACACTGGTCTGACACCGGTCTCACACCGGTCTCACACCGGTCTCACACCGGTCTCACACCGGTCTCACACCGGTCTCACACTGGTCTGACACTGGTCTCACACCGGTCTCACACCGGTCTCACACCGGTCTCACACCGGTCTCACAATGGTCTGACACTGGTCTCACACTGGTCTCACACCGGTCTCACACCGGTCTCACACCGGTCTCACACCGGTCTCACACTGGTCTCACACTGGTCTCACACCGGTCTCACACTGGTCTCACACTGGTCTGACACTGGTCTCACACTGGTCTCACACCGGTCTCACACCGGTCTCACACCGGTCTCACACCGGTCTGACACTGGTCTCACACTGGTCTCACACTGGTCTCACACTGGTCTCACACTGGTCTCACACTGGTCTGACACTGGTCTGACACTGGTCTGACACTGGTCTGACACTGGTCTCACACTGGTCTGACACTGGTCTCACACTGGTCTGACACTGGTCTGACACTGGTCTCACACTGGTCTGGTCTGGTTTACCTGAGTCGTAGCTGGGCGGCTTCATGTCTCCCTGGTTGAGTTCTGTCCCGTACTTCAGCTTGTGGTATTTCGCCCTGTGGAGGAGAGAGACACAACACGGGTTTAGAGCTTCGGTTGCCACGGCGACAGTGGCTCGCTCGCATTATGGAGTCGCCGCACACACACATACACACACACACACACACACACACTCACACACACACACACACACACACACACACACACACACACACACACACACACACACACACACACAGCCCTCAGACAGAACCCCAGTGGCCCTCAGACAGAACCTCAGACAGAACCCCAGTGGCCCTCAGACAGAACCCCAGTGGCCCTCAGACAGAACCCCAGTGGCCCTCAGACAGAACCTCAGTGGCCCTCAGACAGAACCTCAGTGGCCCTCAGACAGAACCCCAGTGGCCCTCAGACAGAACCTCAGACAGAACCCCAGTGGCCCTCAGACAGAACCCCAGTGGCCCTCAGACAGAACCCCAGTGGCCCTCAGACAGAACCTCAGACAGAACCCCAGTGGCCCTCAGACAGAACCTCAGACAGAACCCCAGTGGCCCTCAGATAGAACTCCAGTGGCCCTCAGACAGAACCCCAGTGGCACTCAGAGAGAACCCCAGTGGCCCTCAGACAGAACCTCAGACAGAACCTCAGACAGAACCTCAGACAGAACCTCAGTGGCCCTCAGACAGAACCTCAGTGGCCCTCAGACAGAACCCCAGTGGCCCTCAGACAGAACCTCAGACAGAACCCCAGTGGCCCTCAGACAGAACCTCAGTGGCCCTCAGACAGAACCCCAGTGGCCCTCAGACAGAACCCCAGTGGCCCTCAGACAGAGCCTCAGACAGAACCCCAGTGGCCCTCAGACAGAACCTCAGACAGAACCCCAGTGGCCCTCAGATAGAACTCCAGTGGCCCTCAGACAGAACCCCAGTGGCACTCAGAGAGAACCCCAGTGGCCCTCAGACAGAACCCCAGTGGCCCTCAGACAGAACCCCAGTGGCCCTCAGACAGAACCTCAGTGGCCCTCAGACAGAACCCCAGTGGCCCTCAGACAGAACCTCAGACAGAACCCCAGTGGCCCTCAGACAGAACCTCAGACAGAACCTCAGACAGAACCTCAGACAGAACCTCAGACAGAACCTCAGTGGCCCTCAGACAGAACCTCAGTGGCCCTCAGACAGAACCCCAGTGGCCCTCAGACAGAACCTCAGACAGAACCCCAGTGGCCCTCAGACAGAACCTCAGTGGCCCTCAGACAGAACCCCAGTGGCCCTCAGACAGAACCCCAGTGGCCCTCAGACAGAACCTCAGACAGAACCCCAGTGGCCCTCAGACAGAACCTCAGACAGAACCCCAGTGGCACTCAGAGAGAACCCCAGTGGCACTCAGAGAGAACCCCAGTGGCCCTCAGACAGAACCCCAGTGGCCCTCAGACAGAACCCCAGTGGCCCTCAGACAGAACCTCAGTGGCCCTCAGACAGAACCCCAGTGGCCCTCAGACAGAACCTCAGACAGAACCCCAGTGGCCCTCAGACAGAACCTCAGACAGAACCCCAGTGGCCCTCAGACAGAACCCCAGTGGCCCTCAGACAGAACTCCAGTGGCCCTCAGACAGAACCCCAGTGGCCCTCAGACAGAACCCCAGTGGCCCTCAGACAGAACCCCAGTGGCCCTCAGACAGAACCTCAGACAGAACTCCAGTGGCCCTCAGACAGAACTCCAGTGGCCCTCAGACAGAACCCCAGTGGCCCTCAGACAGAACCCCAGTGGCCCTCAGACAGAACCCCAGTAGCCCTCAGACAGAACCTCAGACAGAACCCCAGTGGCCCTCAGACAGAACCTCAGACAGAACCCCAGTGGCCCTCAGACAGAACCCCAGTGGCCCTCAGACAGAACTCCAGTGGCCCTCAGACAGAACCCCAGTGGCCCTCAGACAGAACCCCAGTGGCCCTCAGACAGAACCTCAGACAGAACTCCAGTGGCCCTCAGACAGAACTCCAGTGGCCCTCAGACAGAACCCCAGTGGCCCTCAGACAGAACTCCAGTGGCCCTCAGACAGAACCCCAGTGGCCCTCAGACAGAACCCCAGTGGCCCTCAGACAGAACCCCAGTGGCCCTCAGACAGAACCTCAGACAGAACTCCAGTGGCCCTCAGACAGAACTCCAGTGGCCCTCAGACAGAACCCCAGTGGCCCTCAGACAGAACCCCAGTGGCCCTCAGACAGAACCTCAGACAGAACCCCAGTGGCCCTCAGACAGAACTCCAGTGGCCCTCAGACAGAACCCCAGTGGCCCTCAGACAGAACCCCAGTGGCCCTCAGACAGAACCCCAGTGGCCCTCAGACAGAACTCCAGTGGCCCTCAGACAGAACCCCAGTGGCCCTCAGACAGAACCCCAGTGGCCCTCAGACAGAACCCCAGTGGCCCTCAGACAGAACCTCAGACAGAACCCCAGTGGCCCTCAGACAGAACCTTAGTGGCCCTCAGACAGAACCCCAGTGGCCCTCAGACAGAACCTCAAACAGAACCCCAGTGGCCCTCAGACAGAACCCCAGTGGCCCTCAGACAGAACCCCAGTGGCCCTCAGATAGAACCCCAGTGGCCCTCAGACAGAACCCCAGTGGCCCTCCGACAGAACCTCAGACAGAACCCCAGTGGCCCTCAGACAGAACCTCAGTGGCCCTCAGACAGAACCCCAGTGGCCCTCAGACAGAACCTCAGACAGAACCCCAGTGGCCCTCAGACAGAACCTCAGACAGAACCCCAGTGGCCCTCAGACAGAACCCCAGTGGCCCTCAGACAGAACCTCAGTGGCCCTCAGACAGAACCCCAGTGGCCCTCAGACAGAACCTCAGACAGAACCCCAGTGGCCCTCAGACAGAACCCCAGTGGCCCTCAGACAGAACCCCAGTGGCCCTCAGACAGAACCTCAGTGGCCCTCAGACAGAACCCCAGTGGCCCTCAGACAGAACCCCAGTGGCCCTCAGACAGAACCTCAGACAGAACCCCAGTGGCCCTCAGACAGAACCTCAGACAGAACCCCAGTGGCCCTTAGAAAGAACCCCAGTGACCCTCAGACAGAACCCCAGTGGCCCTCAGACAGAACCTCAGTGGCCCTCAGACAGAACCCCAGTGGTCCTCAGACAGAACCTCAGACAGAACCCCAGTGGCCCTCAGACAGAACCCCAGTGGCCCTCAGACAGAACCCCAGTGGCCCTCAGACAGAACCCCAGTGGCCCTCAGACAGAACCTCAGTGGCCCTCAGACAGAACCCCAGTGGCCCTCAGACAGAACCTCAGACAGAACCCCAGTGGCCCTCAGAGAGAACCTCAGTGGCCCTCAGACAGAACCCCAGTGGCCCTCAGACAGAACCTCAGACAGAACCCCAGTGGCCCTCAGACAGAACCCTAGTGGCCCTCAGACAGAACCTCAGACAGAACCCCAGTGGCCCTCAGACAGAACCCCAGTGGCCCTCAGACAGAACCTCAGTGGCCCTCAGACAGAACCCCAGTGGCCCTCAGACAGAACCTCAGACAGAACCCCAGTGGCCCTCAGACAGAACCCCAGTGGCCCTCAGACAGAACCCCAGTGGCCCTCAGACAGAACCTCAGACAGAACCCCAGTGGCCCTCAGAGAGAACCACAGTGGCCCTCAGATAGAACTCCAGTGGCCCTCAGACAGAACCCCAGTGGCCCTCAGACAGAACCCCAGTGGCCCTCAGACAGAACCCCAGTGGCCCTCAGACAGAACCCCAGTGGCCCTCAGATAGAACTCCAGTGGCCCTCAGATAGAACTCCATTGGCCCTCAGACAGAACCTCAGACAGAACCCCAGTGGCCCTCAGACAGAACCCCAGTGGCCGCCAGACAGAACCCCAGTGGCCCTCAGATAGAACTCCAGTGGCCCTCAGACAGAACCCCAGTGGCCCTCAGACAGACCCCCAGTGGCCCTCAGACGGAACCCCAGTGGCCCTCAGACAGAACCCCAGTGGCCCTCAGACAGAACTCCAGTGGCCCTCAGACAGAACCCCAGTGGCCCTCAGATAGAACTCCAGTGGCCCTCAGATAGAACTCCAGTGGCCCTCAGACAGAACCCCAGTGGCCCTCAGACAGAACCCCAGTGGCCCTCAGACAGAACCCCAGTGGCCCTCAGACAGAACTCCAGTGGCCCTCAGACAGAACTCCAGTGGCCCTCAGACAGAACCCCAGTGGCCCTCAGACAGAACCCCAGTGGCCCTCAGACAGAACCTCAGACAGAACTCCAGTGGCCCTCAGACAGAACTCCAGTGGCCCTCAGACAGAACCCCAGTGGCCCTCAGACAGAACCCCAGTGGCCCTCAGACAGAACCCCAGTGGCCCTCAGACAGAACCTCAGACAGAACCCCAGTGGCCCTCAGACAGAACTCCAGTGGCCCTCAGACAGAACCCCAGTGGCCCTCAGACAGAACCCCAGTGGCCCTCAGACAGAACCCCAGTGGCCCTCAGACAGAACTCCAGTGGCCCTCAGACAAAACCCCAGTGGCCCTCAGACAGAACCCCAGTGGCCCTCAGACAGAACCCCAGTGGCCCTCAGACAGAACCCCAGTGGCCCTCAGACAGAACCTTAGTGGCCCTCAGACAGAACCCCAGTGGCCCTCAGACAGAACCTCAAACAGAACCCCAGTGGCCCTCAGACAGAACCCCAGTGGCCCTCAGACAGAACCCCAGTGGCCCTCAGATAGAACCCCAGTGGCCCTCAGACAGAACCCCAGTGGCCCTCCGACAGAACCTCAGACAGAACCCCAGTGGCCCTCAGACAGAACCCCAGTGGCCCTCAGACAGAACCTCAGACAGAACCCCAGTGGCCCTCAGACAGAACCCCAGTGGCCCTCAGACAGAACCCCAGTGGCCCTCAGATAGAACTCCAGTGGCCCTCAGACAGAACCCCAGTGGCCCTCAGACAGAACTCCAGTGGCCCTCAGACAGAACCCCAGTGGCCCTCAGACAGAACCTCAGACAGAACTCCAGTGGCCCTCAGACAGAACTCCAGTGGCCCTCAGACAGAACCCCAGTGGCCCTCAGACAGAACCCCAGTGGCCCTCAGACAGAACTCCAGTGGCCCTCAGACAGAACTCCAGTGGCCCTCAGACAGAACCCCAGTGGCCCTCAGACAGAACCCCAGTGGCCCTCAGACAGAACCTTAGTGGCCCTCAGACAGAACCCCAGTGGCCCTCAGACAGAACCTCAGACAGAACCCCAGTGGCCCTCAGACAGAACTCCAGTGGCCCTCAGACAGAACCCCAGTGGCCCTCAGACAGAACCTCAGACAGAACCCCAGTGGCCCTCAGACTGAACCTTAGTGGCCCTCAGACAGAACCCCAGTGGCCCTCAGACAGAACCTCAGACAGAACCCCAGTGGCCCTCAGACAGAACTCCAGTGGCCCTCAGACAGAACCCCAGTGGCCCTCAGACAGAACCTCAGACAGAACCCCAGTGGCCCTCAGACAGAACCTCAGACAGAACCCCAGTGGCCCTCAGACAGAACCTCAGACAGAACCTCAGACAGAACCCCAGTGGCCCTCAGACAGAACCTCAGACAGAACCCCAGTGGCCCTCAGACAGAACCTCAGACAGAACCTCAGACAAAACCTCAGACAGAACCTCAGACAGAACCTCAGACAGAACCCCAGTGGCCCTCAGACAGAACCTCAGACAGAACCCCAGTGGCCCTTAGAAAGAACCCCAGTGACCCTCAGACAGAACCCCAGTGGCCCTCAGACAGAACCCCAGTGGCCCTCAGACAGAACTCCAGTGGCCCTCAGACAGAACCCCAGTGGCCCTCAGACAGAACCCCAGTGGCCCTCAGATAGAACTCCAGTGGCCCTCAGACAGAACCTCAGACAGAACCTCAGACAGAACCCCAGTGGCCCTCAGACAGAACCCCAGTGGCCCTCAGATAGAACTCCAGTGGCCCTCAGACAGAACCTCAGACAGAACCTCAGACAGAACCCCAGTGGCCCTCAGACAGAACCTCAGACAGAACCCCAGTGGCCCTTAGAAAGAACCCCAGTGACCCTCAGACAGAACCCCAGTGGCCCTCAGACAGAACCCCAGTGGCCCTCAGACAGAACCTCAGACAGAACCCCAGTGGCCCTCAGACAGAACCCCAGTGGCCCTCAGACAGAACCCCAGTGACCCTCAGACAGAACCCCAGTGGCCCTCAGACAAAACCTCAGCCAGAACCTCAGACAGAACCCCAGTGACCCTCAGACAGAACCTCAGACAGAACCCCAGTGGCCCTCAGACAGAACCCCAGTGGCCCTCAGACAGAACCTCAGACAGAACCCCAGTGGCCCTCAGACAGAACCCCAGTTACCCTCAGACAGAACCCCAGTGGCCCTCAGACAAAACCTCAGCCAGAACCTCAGACAGAACCCCAGTGACCCTCAGACAGAACCCCAGTGGCCCTCAGACAGAACCCCAGTGGCCCTCAGACAGAACCTCAGACAGAACTCCAGTGGCCCTCAGACAGAACCTCAGACAGAACCCCAGTGGCCCTCAGACAGAACCCCAGTGGCCCTCAGACAGAACCCCAGTGGCCCTCAGACAGAACCCCAGTGGCCCTCAGACAGAACCTCAGACAGAACCCCAGTGGCCCTCAGACAGAACCTCAGACAGAACCCCAGTGGCCCTCAGACAGAACCCCAGTGGCCCTCAGACAGAACCCCAGTGGCCCTCAGACAGAACCTCAGACAGAACCCCAGTGGCCCTCAGACAGAACCTCAGACAGAACCCCAGTGGCCCTCAGATAGAACTCCAGTGGCCCTCAGACAGAACCCCAGTGGCACTCAGAGAGAACCCCAGTGGCCCTCAGACAGAACCCCAGTGGCTCTCAGACAGAACCCCAGTGGCCCTCAGACAGAACCTCAGTGGCCCTCAGACAGAACCCCAGTGGCCCTCAGACAGAACCTCAGACAGAACCCCAGTGGCCCTCAGACAGAACCCCAGTGGCCCTCAGACAGAACCTCAGACAGAACCCCAGTGGCCCTCAGACAGAACCCCAGTGGCCCTCAGACAGAACCTCAGACAGAACCCCAGTGGCCCTCAGACAGAACCTCAGACAGAACCCCAGTGGCCCTCAGATAGAACTCCAGTGGCCCTCAGACAGAACCCCAGTGGCACTCAGAGAGAACCCCAGTGGCCCTCAGACAGAACCCCAGTGGCCCTCAGACAGAACCCCAGTGGCCCTCAGACAGAACCTCAGACAGAACCCCAGTGGCCCTCAGACAGAACCCCAGTGGCCCTCAGACAGAACCCCAGTGGCCCTCAGACAGAACCCCAGTGGCCCTCAGACAGAACCTCAGTGGCCCTCAGACGGAACCCCAGTGGCCCTCAGACAGAACCTCAGACAGAACCCCAGTGGCCCTCAGAGAGAACCCCAGTGGCCCTCAGACAGAACCCCAGTGGCCCTCAGACAGAACCTCAGACAGAACCCCAGTGGCCCTCAGAGAGAACCACAGTGGCCCTCAGATAGAACTCCAGTGGCCCTCAGACAGAACCCCAGTGGCCCTCAGACAGAACCCCAGTGGCCCTCAGACAGAACCCCAGTGGCCCTCAGACAGAACCCCAGTGGCCCTCAGACAGAACCCCAGTGGCCCTCAGACAGAACCCCAGTGGCCCTCAGACAGAACCTCAGACAGAACTCCAGTGGCCCTCAGACAGAACTCCAGTGGCCCTCAGACAGAACCCCAGTGGCCCTCAGACAGAACCCCAGTGGCCCTCAGACAGAACCCCAGTGGCCCTCAGACAGAACCTCAGACAGAACCCCAGTGGCCCTCAGACAGAACTCCAGTGGCCCTCAGACAGAACCCCAGTGGCCCTCAGACAGAACCCCAGTGGCCCTCAGACAGAACCCCAGTGGCCCTCAGACAGAACTCCAGTGGCCCTCAGACAAAACCCCAGTGGCCCTCAGACAGAACCCCAGTGGCCCTCAGACAGAACCCCAGTGGCCCTCAGACAGAACCCCAGTGGCCCTCAGACAGAACCTTAGTGGCCCTCAGACAGAACCCCAGTGGCCCTCAGACAGAACCTCAAACAGAACCCCAGTGGCCCTCAGACAGAACCCCAGTGGCCCTCAGACAGAACCCCAGTGGCCCTCAGATAGAACCCCAGTGGCCCTCAGACAGAACCCCAGTGGCCCTCCGACAGAACCTCAGACAGAACCCCAGTGGCCCTCAGACAGAACCCCAGTGGCCCTCAGACAGAACCTCAGACAGAACCCCAGTGGCCCTCAGACAGAACCCCAGTGGCCCTCAGACAGAACCCCAGTGGCCCTCAGATAGAACTCCAGTGGCCCTCAGACAGAACCCCAGTGGCCCTCAGACAGAACTCCAGTGGCCCTCAGACAGAACCCCAGTGGCCCTCAGACAGAACCTCAGACAGAACTCCAGTGGCCCTCAGACAGAACTCCAGTGGCCCTCAGACAGAACCCCAGTGGCCCTCAGACAGAACCCCAGTGGCCCTCAGACAGAACTCCAGTGGCCCTCAGACAGAACTCCAGTGGCCCTCAGACAGAACCCCAGTGGCCCTCAGACAGAACCCCAGTGGCCCTCAGACAGAACCTTAGTGGCCCTCAGACAGAACCCCAGTGGCCCTCAGACAGAACCTCAGACAGAACCCCAGTGGCCCTCAGACAGAACTCCAGTGGCCCTCAGACAGAACCCCAGTGGCCCTCAGACAGAACCTCAGACAGAACCCCAGTGGCCCTCAGACTGAACCTTAGTGGCCCTCAGACAGAACCCCAGTGGCCCTCAGACAGAACCTCAGACAGAACCCCAGTGGCCCTCAGACAGAACTCCAGTGGCCCTCAGACAGAACCCCAGTGGCCCTCAGACAGAACCTCAGACAGAACCCCAGTGGCCCTCAGACAGAACCTCAGACAGAACCCCAGTGGCCCTCAGACAGAACCTCAGACAGAACCCCAGTGGCCCTCAGACAGAACCTCAGACAGAACCCCAGTGGCCCTCAGACAGAACCTCAGACAGAACCTCAGACAAAACCTCAGACAGAACCTCAGACAGAACCTCAGACAGAACCCCAGTGGCCCTCAGACAGAACCTCAGACAGAACCCCAGTGGCCCTTAGAAAGAACCCCAGTGACCCTCAGACAGAACCCCAGTGGCCCTCAGACAGAACCCCAGTGGCCCTCAGACAGAACTCCAGTGGCCCTCAGACAGAACCCCAGTGGCCCTCAGACAGAACCCCAGTGGCCCTCAGATAGAACTCCAGTGGCCCTCAGACAGAACCTCAGACAGAACCTCAGACAGAACCCCAGTGGCCCTCAGACAGAACCTCAGACAGAACCCCAGTGGCCCTTAGAAAGAACCCCAGTGACCCTCAGACAGAACCCCAGTGGCCCTCAGACAGAACCCCAGTGGCCCTCAGACAGAACCTCAGACAGAACCCCAGTGGCCCTCAGACAGAACCCCAGTGGCCCTCAGACAGAACCCCAGTGACCCTCAGACAGAACCCCAGTGGCCCTCAGACAAAACCTCAGCCAGAACCTCAGACAGAACCCCAGTGACCCTCAGACAGAACCTCAGACAGAACCCCAGTGGCCCTCAGACAGAACCCCAGTGGCCCTCAGACAGAACCTCAGACAGAACCCCAGTGGCCCTCAGACAGAACCCCAGTGACCCTCAGACAGAACCCCAGTGGCCCTCAGACAAAACCTCAGCCAGAACCTCAGACAGAACCCCAGTGACCCTCAGACAGAACCCCAGTGGCCCTCAGACAGAACCCCAGTGGCCCTCAGACAGAACCTCAGACAGAACTCCAGTGGCCCTCAGACAGAACCTCAGACAGAACCCCAGTGGCCCTCAGACAGAACCCCAGTGGCCCTCAGACAGAACCCCAGTGGCCCTCAGACAGAACCCCAGTGGCCCTCAGACAGAACCTCAGACAGAACCCCAGTGGCCCTCAGACAGAACCTCAGACAGAACCCCAGTGGCCCTCAGACAGAACCCCAGTGGCCCTCAGACAGAACCCCAGTGGCCCTCAGACAGAACCTCAGACAGAACCCCAGTGGCCCTCAGACAGAACCTCAGACAGAACCCCAGTGGCCCTCAGATAGAACTCCAGTGGCCCTCAGACAGAACCCCAGTGGCACTCAGAGAGAACCCCAGTGGCCCTCAGACAGAACCCCAGTGGCTCTCAGACAGAACCCCAGTGGCCCTCAGACAGAACCTCAGTGGCCCTCAGACAGAACCCCAGTGGCCCTCAGACAGAACCTCAGACAGAACCCCAGTGGCCCTCAGACAGAACCCCAGTGGCCCTCAGACAGAACCTCAGACAGAACCCCAGTGGCCCTCAGACAGAACCCCAGTGGCCCTCAGACAGAACCTCAGACAGAACCCCAGTGGCCCTCAGACAGAACCTCAGACAGAACCCCAGTGGCCCTCAGATAGAACTCCAGTGGCCCTCAGACAGAACCCCAGTGGCACTCAGAGAGAACCCCAGTGGCCCTCAGACAGAACCCCAGTGGCCCTCAGACAGAACCCCAGTGGCCCTCAGACAGAACCTCAGACAGAACCCCAGTGGCCCTCAGACAGAACCCCAGTGGCCCTCAGACAGAACCCCAGTGGCCCTCAGACAGAACCCCAGTGGCCCTCAGACAGAACCTCAGTGGCCCTCAGACGGAACCCCAGTGGCCCTCAGACAGAACCTCAGACAGAACCCCAGTGGCCCTCAGAGAGAACCCCAGTGGCCCTCAGACAGAACCCCAGTGGCCCTCAGACAGAACCTCAGACAGAACCCCAGTGGCCCTCAGACAGAACCCCAGTGGCCCTCAGACAGAACCCCAGTGGCCCTCAGACAGAACCCCAGTGGCCCTCAGACAGAACCTCAGACAGAAAGCGGCTCGGATTCCTGACACTCATTAACCACACATTAATAATGACGGAGCGTTTCCTCTGGGCTGATGCTGTGCCAGGTGTTTTCTTCATCTCTTCTTCTCTTCATCTCTTCTTCTCTTCATCTCTTCTTCTCTGTTATAATCTGTGTCCAGCGCATTTGCATGGAAATGGTCCCTCACTGTTAAACATGTATGTGTGTGTTCATGGTTTTAAAGCCCCTATGATGCCCCTCTGTCTCTGATGAGTGTGTGTGAGGCACAAAATAACACACAGATCATTCATAACATGTTCAAATTGTCACTTTTTGCGGGTGAACAGAAACATGCCATTTGTGTGCGCGTCCCTTTAAATGCAAATGAGCTGCTCACTTTCTGGAAGAGGGCGGAGCTTCAAGAGCTCATGTGAGCAGCTCTGATGACCTCACACACACACACACACACACACACACACACACACACACACACACACACACACACACACACACACACACACACACACACACACTGTTTACAGCCCAAACTGTCTGCAGGGTGCTAGAGCTCACAGGGCCTGAGTTACACACTTTCAACAATGAGTTTATAACCAAACAATACAAAATCCAGAGCTTAAGAGGTTAAAGATGAATTATTTATAATGAGTAAAAAATGTACAGAGGCTTCCCCTCATGCGAGTGACAGAGGACATGTTTGAGGACTCATGTCAGAGAGGAATTATGGGAAGGGAATAACGATCATAGATGTGTGTGTGTGACCTCTGACCTCTCCTGCTTCAGAGCGTACTCCAGCATCTTGATCCGCCTCACCAGGTCCTTCTTCAGGTTCTCCTGACCCTTCCTCTCGCCCTGCAGGAACGCGATCTGAGCCTGCAACACACACACTTTACACATCAGGAACGCGATCTGAGCCTGCAACACACACACTTTACACATCAGGAACGCGATCCGAGCCTGCAACACACACACTTTACACATCAGGAACGCGATCTGAGCCTGCAACACACACACTTTACACATCAGGAACGCGATCTGAGCCTGCAACACACACACTTTACACATCAGGAACGCGATCTGAGTCTGCAACACACACACTTTACACATCAGGAACGCGATCTGAGCCTGCAACACACACACTTTACACATCAGGAACGCGATCTGAGCCTGCAACACACACACTTTACACATCAGGAACGCGATCCGAGCCTGCAACACACACACTTTACACATCAGGAACGCGATCTGAGCCTGCAACACACACACTTTACACATCAGGAACGCGATCTGAGCCTGCAACACACACACTTTACACATCAGGAACGCGATCTGAGTCTGCAACACACACACTTTACACATCAGGAACGCGATCTGAGCCTGCAACACACACACTTTACACATCATTCATACGCTCTGAGGATTCACATCTGCACAACTAATGCGGACAATCCCAGAATAACCCATGTTTACTGTATAACGCAGAATGTGTGGATGAATAAACCAAAAGCAGGTCAGTCACATCACGATATAGACGAGTGTGTGTGAATATTAAACCGCCAGAAGACTATGAATCCTGCCGACCGCATATCTGAACTTTGGCGGATATTTCGCGCCGCGTTAACCAATCAGGAGCTTGCTCTAGTAGTGACAACAATGAGGAGAAAATCTGTATATTAATATCTGGTTCAGACAATATGATTATCACTGTGATAACATTAAATGACATGAAACACAACACAGTCTCTTTTTGTTAAATGCAAGTTTATGTTTGATCAATAATACAAAAGTATGAGTAATGTATAACAAGCTATACATGAAATAAAGCAAACAATGCAGTCAAACATTCAGAGTCAGCGCTAGTCGGCTACAACGCTAACATAAAGTTAAATAGCCTAAAAATAAACAAGTAATGAAACTTCACTTTGCCCTCAGCCTAAACGATTCGCCAGGAAACAAATTATAGATCCATGAGAGCAAAGATCGGCCGTTACAAGACGAATTATATCTGGAGACACCACAGAGACATCAGAGCCATCTTATAAATAAACCACTGATTTGAGCTTTAAACAACTACATTATCACCTCGAAAAGTCTTAAAACTACGTTTTGTCACATTAACAGTAGATTTGAACAAAAAAAAGACGTGTAAACACAGCCCATGTCAGACATTTCTCAACCAGACGGCGAACTCACGTCTGTTGTGCAGAGAATGTCACGCGATTGAAGCGAATAAACTCAACATGTTCAAGCGTCCAACTTCACGCGAACAGCACGATTTATTCACATCAATCGCATCCAGTGTGAACGCCACATAATACCTAGTGCACACTTTAAGGCATTGTGTGTGTGTGTGTGTCTGTGTGTGTGTGTGTGTGTGTCTGTGTGTATGTGTCTGTGTGTGTGTGAGAGTGCGAGTGTGTGTGAGTGCGAGTGTGTGTGTGTGAGAGTGCGAGTGTGTGTGTGTGTGTGTGTGTGTGAGTGCGAGTGTGTGTGTGTGAGAGTGCGAGTGTGTGTGTATGTCTGTGTGTGTGTGTGAGAGAGTGCGAGTGTGTGTGTGTGTGTGAGTGCGAGTGTGTGTGTGTGTGAGAGTGCGAGTGTGTGTGTGAGTGCGAGTATGTGTGTGTGAGAGTGCGAGTGTGTGTGTGAGTGCGAGTATGTGTGTGTGAGAGTGCGAGTGTGTGTGTGTGTGTGTGTGTGTGTGAGTGCGAGTGCGAGTGTGTGTGTGAGTGCGAGTGTGTGTGTGTGTGAGAGTGTGAGTGTGTGTGTGTGTGTGTGTGTGTGTGAGTGAGTGAGTGTGTGTGTGTGTGAGAGTGTGTGTGGGCATGTTTTCGTGAAATATCAGGACACAAATGTGTATAATGTCATGGGTATTACAAAAAGAGGGAGAAATATGAGGACGTTCCCCATGTCCTCACTTTTCGAAATGCTTATAAATCATACAGAACAAGTTTTTTTTCACAGAAAGTGAACTGCACAGTCTCCTGTGAGGGCTAGGTTTAGGGACAGGGGCAGTGTGTGTGTGTGTGTGTGTGTGTGTGTGTGTGTGTGTGTGTGTGTGTGTGTGTGTGTGTGTGTGTGTGTGTGTGTGTGTGTGTGTGTGTGTGTGTGTGTGTGTGTGTGTGTGTGTGTGTGTGTGTGTGATGGGTAGGTTTAGGGTCAGTGTAAGGGGATAGAAAATACGGTTTGTACGGTATAAAAACCATTACGCCTATGGAATGTCCTCACATTTCACAAAAACAAACATGTGTGTGTGTGTGTGTGTGTGTGTGTGTTTTGACATGAGCTCAGGGAGCGGCCCATGTAACGCCTGATGTGTTTGTGCAGGGTTTGTGCGATCAGGCGTGCTCACACACACACACACACACACACACACACACACACACACACACACACACACACACACACACACACACACACACACACACACACACACACACACACACACACACAGCGCTGGGAACCAAGGCCGAAATGTCTTGCATAACACAGATATTTGCGCTGTGGAATGAGGATGAAGAGCCGAATCTCTACAGCATCAGTGACCCGAACAGAGCCGCTCATGCTAACCGTGGACTAAAAATGGAAAATACACAAATAAAAACTAATTCAAAATATGAATAAAAACTATAACGCTATATATCATACACAGATTGACTTATTTCCATAAGTCTGGAACATGAGCCGATCTCCAGTCCTAGTGTCCGTCTGAAACCCGTCACTCATCAGAACTGGGCCATCGCGTCACACAGGAGGAGAATCATGGGGCATCATGGGAGAATTCCTGCTAATCCTGGAGTGACCCATTAAAGTGCATGAGTGTGTTTAAGGGCCTCAATAGTGTCCAGTGGAGACCCGTGCCCTTGACCCCTCCTCTGACCCAGTCTCTAGCCGTCACAATCTGGCCCTCGTCAAACTCACTCAAATCCTTACGCTTGCCCATTTTTCCTGCTTCTAACACATCAACTCTGAGGACAACATGTTCACTTGCTGCCTAATATATCCCACCCACTAACAGAGATCATCAGTGTTACTCACTGGTCATAATGTTATGCCTGATCAGTGTATATAATCATAATATAAAAATTGTGTATGTATATGTAATACTCATGAAGCGGCTCTGGAGATGAAGCTCATGCATTCATGGAAACACATGATCGTCCCGCGCGTGTGTGTGTGTGTGTGTGTGTGTATGTGTGTGAGAGAGAGACAGAGTGTGTGCTTTTGTATGAGGGTGTATGTGTGTGAGAAAGAGAGAGAGAGAGAGAGAAAGAGAGAGAGAAAGTGTTTGTGTGTGTGTGTGTGTGTGTGTGAGAGAGAGAGAGAGAGAGTGAGAGAGAAAGTGTGAGTGTGTGTGTGTGTTATTATGTAGTAATATATTCACCAGTGCTCTTAAAAGTACAGCTTAAAAATGTCAAGAATGTACTATAGTGTGTGTGTGTGTGTGTGTGAGAGAGAGAGAGAGAGAGAGAGTGTGTGTGTGTGTGTGTGTGTGAGAGAGAGAGAGAGAAAGTGTTTGTGTGAGTGTGTGTGTGTGAGAAAGAGAGAAAGTGTTTGTGTGAGTGTGTGTGTGTGTGTGTTATTATGTAGTAATATATTCACCAGTGCTCTTAAAAGTACAGCTTAAAAATGTCAAGAATGTACTATAGTGTGTGTGTGTGTGTGTGTGAGAGAGAGAGAGAGAGAGAGAGTGTGTGTGTGTGTGTGTGTGTGAGAGAGAGAGAGAGAGAGAGAGTGTGTGTGTGTGTGTGTGTGTGAGAGAGAGAGAGAGAAAGTGTTTGTGTGAGTGTGTGTGTGTGAGAAAGAGAGAAAGTGTTTGTGTGAGTGTGTGTGTGTGTGTGTTATTATGTAGTAATATATTCACCAGTGCTCTTAAAAGTACAGCTTAAAAATGTCAAGAATGTACTATAGTGCTGTTACCAATCAAATTAAATAATTTACAGTGAAAAATTACAACTGCAAAAAACTATTTTATGAGATTAATGTTTTAAATAAATGTTGAATAGGAACATACATTTACATACACTAAACCACCAGTAGATGGCAGTAAATCAGTTCATCTCAACCGACGGGTTCAAAACAACATGTGTGTGGAGAACTCTTGGAGAACTCTTGGAGAACTCTTGGAGAACTCTTGGAGAACTCTTGGAGAACTCTTGGAGAACTCTAGGAGAACTCTAGGAGAACTCTAGGAGAACTCTTGGAGAACTCTTGGAGAACTCTAGGGGAACTCTAGGGGAACTCTAGGGGAACTCTTGGAGAACTCTTGGAGAACTCTAGGAGAACTCTAGGAGAACTCTAGGAGAACTCTAGGAGAACTCTAGGAGAACTCTTGGAGAACTCTAGGGGAACTCTTGGAGAACTCTTGGAGAACTCTTGGAGAACTCTAGGAGAACTCTTGGAGAACTCTAGGGGAACTCTTGGAGAACTCTAGGAGAACTCTAGGAGAACTCTAGGAGAACTCTAGGAGAACTCTTGGAGAACTCTTGGAGAACTCTAGGAGAACTCTTGGAGAACTCTAGGAGAACTCTTGGAGAACTCTAGGGGAACTCTAGGGGAACTCTAGGGGAACTCTTGGAGAACTCTTGGAGAACTCTAGGAGAACTCTTGGAGAACTCTTGGAGAACTCTTGGAGAACTCTTGGAGAACTCTTGGAGAACTCTAGGAGAACTCTTGGAGAACTCTAGGGGAACTCTTGGAGAACTCTAGGAGAACTCTAGGAGAACTCTAGGAGAACTCTAGGAGAACTCTTGGAGAACTCTAGGAGAACTCTTGGAGAACTCTAGGAGAACTCTAGGGGAACTCTAGGGGAACTCTAGGGGAACTCTAGGGGAACTCTAGGGGAACTCTTGGAGAACTCTTGGAGAACTCTAGGAGAACTCTTGGAGAACTCTTGGAGAACTCTAGGAGAACTCTAGGAGAACTCTAGGAGAACTCTTGGAGAACTCTAGGGGAACTCTAGGGGAACTCTAGGGGAACTCTTGGAGAACTCTAGGAGAACTCTAGGAGAACTCTAGGAGAACTCTAGGAGAACTCTAGGAGAACTCTAGGAGAACTCTTGGAGAACTCTTGGAGAACTCTAGGAGAACTCTAGGAGAACTCTAGGAGAACTCTTGGAGAACTCTAGGAGAACTCTAGGAGAACTCTAGGAGAACTCTAGGAGAACTCTAGGAGAACTCTAGGAGAACTCTTGGAGAACTCTTGGAGAACGCATTTACTTCTGCTTATCAAAAAACTGAACAAAACAGTGAATACTGCGTATAAAATGTAAGTAACTTTACCACTTGTTTGTTGAACTGGTAATGAAACGTGCACTCGTGAAAATACTCAGCAAAATATATTGACTATATAATAAATAAACTAAACATGTTGTATTTTCCCTCAGTGTGTTTCTAATGTGAGTTTGCCGTTACGCTCATTTATTTCTGCGTGAGTTTCTCTCGGTCAGGAAGCGCGAGCCTCACCAACAGCGCAGCACTGATGACAGAAACACACTCTCCATTATCTGTCGCTGAATGTGATCACATCTGAAGAATCATTCTCGATAAATACAAAAATATTTAAGACCCATCGAATCTGAATTTAAGAAATGTTAAGACTTTTTAAGGACCTGCGGCCACCCTGTTTAAAAACTCATCCTGCGTGTCTCAGTGCGAATGAATGCGTAGACTAGTGTTGTCAAAAATATCCATATTTCGATATGTATCGATACTGAAAAATCTGAAACAATACGATATTCAGCGAGTTAACACACACCTAGGGCCTATGATTTCAGCGATCACCGAATCGAGGAATTGGCATATTAAGGCTGTATGGAAAATAATACCTTAAATTAACTTGAGAGATAATGAGATGCGCAGGTCATGTTCGTCAGCGGCTGATCTTAAAGTGACAGTAGCACTGATAATATCTGTCATTAATGTTCATCACAGAACAACGGGAACAGAAGAGTGTAGCTTTAATGATGATTCATCTATATTTCACTTATTATTTATGAAGTTAAGAAAGGTGTTGATAACTTTATTCAATTTCTGTGTCTGACAGGGAAGGCCACGGGTAAAAATAACATTTATTATAATGGGTTTATGTAAAGATTGTTTTAAGTTCAATTAAATTAAAAGTTAAAGCCTAATAAATGTTGAGATTGTCATCTTTCAGTTTTACTGTAATATAACGTCATTAATGTTTCATAGAGACATCAGTGATTCTGGCCTTCATTCATAAAAACATGACAATACTACACATATTTAAAATATGCTGTCTTTAAACTGTTTCTACATTCATTTGGAGAGTAATTCAAATTATTACAATATCAAAAGATTAAAAAATTCCAATGTTTTTAATTGCAATTAATCATGATTAATTACAGAACAAATGCGATTGATTCGTTATCAATTCACACCACTAATATCTACTGTGACTTGAAGAGCTTCGAGTGCAGTGTTGCTGTGCTTGTCCTGAAAAGTAAATGTGATGTTTGTTACCTCAATAAATTTAAGGTCATTCCTATTTTATGTTTTATGTTTTATAATATTAATATTAAAAACACACTCTTTTTACGACTAAAATAACAGTTAAGGGTAAAAAAAACTGAATTCCCAAAAATTAAAACGGGAAAAAAAAGGAATTAGCAAAAAATTTAAACGGAAAAAACGGAATTTGGGAAAAAATAAAACTTCGTAGGGCCCTACACACACTCTCGTCTCCTGCAGTCCGGTTAACCCTCTGAATACGGGGAGTGTGTTCTGCTGGATTTTTCCTCATGACTGTGTGTTAGTGTTGGTGTGACGGGTATGAATTTCGCGCGGGGTTACACATAACGTTAATTCTCGCATCTGAAGCACACACACACACACACACACACACACACACACACACACACACACACACACACACACACACACACACACACACACACACCACCGTAATAAAGCCACCTCTGACATACAAGGGCAAAAATTAACTCCTTTTTCCAGCTTATTAATGGTCAAATACACTCAAAAAATATCTCAATGTCCATCTTGGAGAGTTTTAACGTAAACACAGTCGTAAACAGTTCAGGAAGAGTGTGTAGCAGGAAGAGTGTGTAGCAGGAAGAGTGTGTAGCAGAAGAGTGTGTAGCAGGAAGAGTGTGTAGCGGGAAGAGTGTGTAGCAGAAGAGTGTGTAGCAGGAAGAGTGTGTAGCAGAAGAGTGTGTAGCAGGAAGAGTGTGTAGCGGGAAGAGTGTGTAGCAGGAAGAGTGTGTAGCAGGAAGAGTGTGTAGCAGGAAGAGTGTGTAGCAGAAGAGTGTGTAGCAGGAAGAGTGTGTAGCGGGAAGAGTGTGTAGCAGGAAGAGTGTGTAGCAGGAAGAGTGTGTAGCAGGAAGAGTGTGTAGCAGGAAGAGTGTGTAGCAGGAAGAGTGTGTAGCAGGAAGAGTGTGTAGCGGGAAGAGTGTGTAGCAGGAAGAGTGTGTAGCAGGAAGAGTGTGTAGCAGGAAGAGTGTGTAGCAGGAAGAGTGTGTAGCGGGAAGAGTGTGTAGCGGGAAGAGTGTGTAGCAGGAAGAGTGTGTAGCAGGAAGAGTGTGTAGCAGGAAGAGTGTGTAGCAGGAAGAGTGTGTAGCAGGAAGAGTGTGTAGCGGGAAGAGTGTGTAGCGGGAAGAGTGTGTAGCGGGAAGAGTGTGTAGCAGGAAGAGTGTGTAGCAGGAAGAGTGTGTAGCAGGAAGAGTGTGTAGCGGGAAGAGTGTGTAGCGGGAAGAGTGTGTAGCGGGAAGAGTGTGTAGCAGGAAGAGTGTGTAGCAGGAAGAGTGTGTAGCAGGAAGAGTGTGTAGCAGGAAGAGTGTGTAGCAGGAAGAGTGTGTAGCAGGAAGAGTGAAGAGTGTGTAGCAGGAAGAGTGTGTAGCAGGAAGAGTGTGTAGCAGGAAGAGTGTGTAGCAGGAAGAGTGTGTAGCAGGAAGAGTGAAGAGTGTGTAGCAGGAAGAGTGTGTAGCAGGAAGAGTGTGTAGCAGGAAGAGTGTGTAGCAGGAAGAGTGTGTAGCAGGAAGAGTGTGTAGCAGGAAGAGTGTGTAGCAGGAAGAGTGTGTAGCAGGAAGAGTGTGTAGCAGGAAGAGTGTGTAGCAGGAAGAGTGTGTAGCAGGAAGAGTGTGTAGCAGGAAGAGTGTGAAGCAGGAAGAGTGTGTAGCAGGAAGAGTGTGTAGCAGGAAGAGTGTGTAGCGGGAAGAGTGTGTAGCGGGAAGAGTGTGTAGCGGGAAGAGTGTGTAGCGGGAAGAGTGTGTAGCGGGAAGAGTGTGTAGCAGGAAGAGTGTGTAGCAGGAAGAGTGTGTAGCAGGAAGAGTGTGTAGCGGGAAGAGTGTGTAGCAGGAAGAGTGTGTAGCAGGAAGAGTGAAGAGTGTGTAGCAGGAAGAGTGTGTAGCAGGAAGAGTGTGTAGCAGGAAGAGTGTGTAGCGGGAAGAGTGTGTAGCAGGAAGAGTGTGTAGCAGGAAGAGTGTGTAGCGGGAAGAGTGTGTAGCAGGAAGAGTGTGTAGCGGGAAGAATGTGTAGCAGGAAGAGTGTGTAGCAGGAAGAGTGTGTAGCGGGAAGAGTGTGTAGCAGGAAGAGTGTGTAGCGGGAAGAGTGTGTAGCAGGAAGAGTGTGTAGCAGGAAGAGTGTGTAGCGGGAAGAGTGTGTAGCGGGAAGAGTGTGTAGCGGGAAGAGTGTGTAGCAGGAAGAGTGTGTAGCGGGAAGAGTGTGTAGCAGGAAGAGTGTGTAGCGGGAAGAGTGTGTAGCAGGAAGAGTGTGTAGCAGGAAGAGTGTGTAGCAGGAAGAGTGTGTAGCAGGAAGAGTGTGTAGCGGGAAGAATGTGTAGCGGGAAGAGTGTGTAGCGGGAAGAGTGTGTAGCGGGAAGAGTGTGTAGCGGGAAGAGTGTGTAGCAGGAAGAGTGTGTAGCAGGAAGAGTGTGTAGCGGGAAGAGTGTGTAGCGGGAAGAGTGTGTAGCGGGAAGAGTGTGTAGCGGGAAGAGTGTGTAGCAGGAAGAGTGTGTAGCAGGAAGAGTGTGTAGCAGGAAGAGTGTGTAGCAGGAAGAGTGTGTAGCAGGAAGAGTGTGTAGCAGGAAGAGTGTGTAGCAGGAAGAGTGTGTAGCAGGAAGAGTGTGTAGCAGGAAGAGTGTGTAGCAGGAAGAGTGTGTAGCAGGAAGAGTGTGTAGCAGGAAGAGTGTGTAGCAGGAAGAGTGTGTAGCAGGAAGAGTGTGTAGCAGGAAGAGTGTGTAGCAGGAAGAGTGTGTAGCAGGAAGAGTGTGTAGCGGGAAGAGTGTGTAGCGGGAAGAGTGTGTAGCGGGAAGAGTGTGTAGCAGGAAGAGTGTGTAGCAGGAAGAGTGTGTAGCAGGAAGAGTGTGTAGCAGGAAGAGTGTGTAGCAGGAAGAGTGTGTAGCAGGAAGAGTGTGTAGCGGGAAGAGTGTGTAGCAGGAAGAGTGTGTAGCGGGAAGAGTGTGTAGCGGGAAGAGTGTGTAGCAGGAAGAGTGTGTAGCAGGAAGAGTGTGTAGCAGGAAGAGTGTGTAGCAGGAAGAGTGTGTAGCGGGAAGAGTGTGTAGCAGGAAGAGTGTGTAGCAGGAAGAGTGTGTAGCAGGAAGAGTGTGTAGCAGGAAGAGTGTGTAGCGGGAAGAGTGTGTAGCGGGAAGAGTGTGTAGCGGGAAGAGTGTGTAGCAGGAAGAGTGTGTAGCAGGAAGAGTGTGTAGCGGGAAGAGTGTGTAGCAGGAAGAGTGTGTAGCAGGAAGAGTGTGTAGCAGGAAGAGT